>NC_056729.1:106754359-106774930 GCF_019279795.1 Protopterus annectens
GTTAGAAAGTAATGAAACACATTTCAGTATCAGACTTCGCAACCCTTGGAAGATTCTTAAATATACTGATGAAAAAAATCTGTTTTGATTCTATCAACTGTCTAATTTTCTAAGACCAAAATATGTCAAAAGTGCAATTAATAAAACAACATCACAAACAGAGATATACTAAGCACTAAGTCAGCTATGCATCCTGAACATCAGACACAAAGCTCATGTATGCCTGAATCCAAAAGACAGAAAACAAGGATATGGCACAGTTATCATCACTTGCACAGGATGTTTTGTGTGTGTGTGTGTGTGTGTGTGTGTGTGTGTGTGTGTGTGTGTGTGTGTGTGTGTATGTGTGTGTGGGAGGGGGCAGGAAGCCTAGACTGACACAAAAGGTAAGTGAGTGTGTGTGAGTAAGAAAGAGAAACAGGCAGACATTTGGATAAAGTAACGAATGGCCATTTATACAGAATATGCTTTAAGCTTCACTACTGAACCATGTAACTGTTGTGTGTGTGTGTGTCTGTATGGGGCCTCCAGGTGAAATTGGTGTGTGACTGTCTGCAAGAACACATCCAAGCTCTATGCTAGCTTTAAGTCTTCGTATGTCAGACAGGTGTGAGCTGTGTATGGTAGAGGTGGTAGTTCATCATTGTCATACCCAGTCACAATAACTTGCTCTTCCAGGAGTTGCTGAACATGACTGATGTCTGCTGGATGAGCTTTCTTCAAGGTGATGTCCAGGACCATGACCCCATGGACTGCCATGTCTGGATATAGACACCTCAACCACTTATGAAGTAGTGGAAGTAGTGTCACTATGGGAGCATGATCAGGCATGGCCATTTCGGCTAACATCAGATGATGTGGCTGACCTACACCTACATGGATGCCATCCCCCTACCAGCAGATGTTCCATCACAGACACTGCCCATTCCAACATGTCAGTCGTGTGATCCAGTGAATCAGCAGCACAATGGAGACAGTCACACATGTCAGCCTGTACCACATCTACAACTCAAAGCATTTCCCTGGAGGACCTATTGGAATATGCCTGTGCCTCTATGATGGCTCTAAACATACTTTGAGTGGCACTGGAAGGCACAATTGGATCAGGTGGAAGATAGACAACAGGCTTCCTCTAAGCACCCCTAACAACCCTCCTGTGTGGCAGCTTGCCCACACTTTGGCTATGACCAAAGTTGACAGGCACTGCAGCCACAGTAGCCACACTACCCTGATCGAGTGTCTCACCCTCCACCTGTCCAATATCTGAGGGCTCACTGGAATGGGATGCTGTAGACCTACTGGATGTGTCTGACAGAATTACAGGGGATGGCTGAATGTCAACTTCAGTGTCAGAATTAACCTCTAAATCCACTCTGACTGTGCCTCTATTTAGCCATCATCATCATCAAACTCTGCTGATACTCTGACATCAGGTGGCAGGAGTCCCACACTTCCACTGTCAGGTTCATCTGTGATAATAAGCAACAAACATAGGAAAAAAATGAATACCTACATTACTATATACAATATATGCTAACAAACTAACACTGGTGCCACTATTACAGACAGTACAGCAATAAACACAACAGTCCTGACACCCATATCATAAACTAAATATTACTTTGAACTGCTCATCAGTACTGACATAAAAATTGGCTTACCATGTGCAGATGATTGTAGTCTCCCTATGATGGATAGTCCTGGAAGAAGTTAAGCAAAAGGTAAGGATGCCATTCTCATGACGAACAGTAACACAGGGGGTTAAAACTTTTTGCCCTTTATATTTTCATTCACAATAGTTTTAACAAGAACGTGGATGACACATCCACCCCAAGCCCATCAACCAGAATGTGTTATTAACTCTATGTTAAACAGAAATTAAGTATTGTTGTCAATATTTTACTATGCAAGAAGTATTGAGATGGGCAAGCTTACCTGGAGAATACTTGCCCTCCCTGAAAGAGCAGCACCAACATCAATGATTTGCTGTTGTGCACTTTCCAGTGAGCTGTCTGGATCTCTGATAGTGGACAGGAACTATTCATTTGGTGTCAGTGGTGGCTCTGTATCAAGCCCCCCCAGTAGTCATCCTTGCACAGGCCACTGCAGCTGGTCTTCTCCATGCCGATGAAATCATATCAGTGGACCTATGGCACACCTGATCATATGTTCAATTCTGGCCACCTACTGTGTTCACATCAGCTACTATCTGCTGCAAAATTTGCATTTTGCCAGACATATTCCCATGTCCCTCTCAAGCAGAAAGGCACCATGTCACCTAAATGCTTATACAATGAGTTCATTCTCAGGTTCACTGAAGTGGGGTTTGCAGGGATTGGAATACCTGGCTGCTATAGTCCTAGGTGACATAACACACAAAATAAGGATAATGCACATAAATATCACATAAATAAAAGTCCTGCTTAGATATAATGCATAAAATGTAGTATTTCACTATGGCCCACGGGGGAAACATAAAACTATCAAGATATTCAAATATAAAAAAGCAATTGCATGGTTATGACATATTACAATCATCCACAAAGCAAGGTTAGAGTCAAAACAAGCAGAGTAACAATAGCAGATTTTGTTTGTGCCAACAAAGAAATGGAACTTGGCTCCCCCTCCCCCAAAACAACATGCAAGTGACACATTTTGCTAACAAACTATCAGTGAACTGCTAAAAGTGCTATCAGATACACTGTCTCTGAAACATGTGTACACGCTTACCACAGAATATTCAAGTTTATGCAATTGCCAGTCACCTCTATCTGTGGCCAGCACTCCCCTAGAGGTGTGTATGGGCTATCCTAGAAGGCTAACACCCTATGTCATTGACAATATAGGACATTTATGTTTTATGGAAATAACAATAGAAGGGTATAAGGAGAAAAAAAACTGTTGTAACATTAGCACTTGTGATAACAGTTAATAAGGCTGTGCATCTGAGGAACTACATTACCCTGACAAACATGCCTATGCCATCAGTACACTTCTAAGAAATGCATACAGATAAAAGTATAATTTGCTAATATGTATGTATGTATGTATATATATATATATATATATATATATATATATATATATATATATATATAAACAGATTTTTCTTAGTGACATTTCAGCATATCCAGTATATAGCTGAAAAATGTAAGCATAACTTATCAATATCAGCAGTCTTCTGTGCAGATAAATCCCAAATTAATATCTTCTTCTGTGTTATCCTCATCAACAAGTCTCCTCACATTCAGGTTCCATAGCTACACAGTTCCCTTTTTATAGTGTAGATTCCGGGTTGTGAGCAAGGTGAAGATGCAAATGAGGTTTGAACTCATTAGAATTGCTGAATCTCAAATACTTGGCTCCAGGACTCCCTCAGTGTTTGTTGCTAATGGATTGCAGCTGTAAATGATTACTGGTAGGAAGAAGGAAAACATGACAGCAATTCAGAATCCCTTACCTCCAGTGGGTATGTCAGCCAGTTTAGACTTTCAAAGTGTAGAAGTAATTGTATAAAGGTTTTAAATGTAAGCAGTAAGCATTTAACAGCTTCTGTTTGCTAACATCCAACTTCCCTTCATTTCTAGACAACTGTATATTATTGCCATTTAATATCATTACACATTTTAAGGACAGTGATACAGAATGACTAACAGACTGCATGTCTCAGATTACTGCGCAGATAAGACAAGACTGAGCAACAAACACATATTGGACAGCTGCATTTATGCAAGCAATAGTCATAAATGGTTGTATGATCACTCAGTGTACTACATCTGAAATTAACACATGTACAAACAACTGTCATGTTATGTTAGTACTGTGGATGATGTTGCAGTTGTTTGTATCTACAATGATGTTCATTCTCTGGTGCAAAGCTGTTTCTGTGGCAAAGAGGGAAAAGACACCCTTGCTGTGTTTTAAAGGTTCATTGGAGTGAAAGTTCAAATCCAGATCTGTGTAAAAACATTTCATGTATACCAACATTAATTATTTCTGTAGTGTTGTTTATTTAATAGATTTTCTCTTTTTTTAATGCCAGTATTTACTCAGTGCGCAGTTAGTGCAAACAGGAAAATTGAGAAACACAATAAATGTCATGTTTAGCTGTGCTTATCTCATTTGCTAGATGCTTAGCAGTGTGTAAACCTGGACTAGTGGCCCACACAGGAAGTAGGCAGAACACCTGCAGACAGGGCGTAGACAATGTAAAGGTCAAAAAGGATACATTGCTGCAATTTTTGCTTTCCATCACACAACACCACTAAGTGATGTTGTGTGGCAGTTAGCAAGCTTTCCCAACACCTGCAGTCATTGAATACCTGCAGATAGGAAGCAGACGGTCAACAATTTCAAAACAGATATACTCTATTAATTCTGTTGGGTGCCAAGCAAACATGCTAAGCATGCTCTGCGGGGTTGCACAAGGGTTGGTTAACACACAGAAGTTAAGAATGAATTATGCAACTGTTATTTAACTATTCCTGTGACAGCAGGTGTAAGTGTAGCACTATAATAAAGATGGTCATGGGATCTGATATAGGAAGTGCAATGTACTTGTGACAGTACAGTTTATAGCAATGAATAGGAAAATATACAAGTGTTGTTTCAATATTCCTGTGGCAACAGGTGTAAGTGTCGGGCTTACACATGGCCCTGGGTTCTAATACAGGAAATTTCAGGCATTTTAACTGTTGTTCCATTTCATATTATATTAAATATCACTTATAATACTTTATACATAATTATAAATAATATAGCTGATATGAATTATGTGTATGAGGGATAAGACACCTTTACAGTGTTTTGAAGGCTCAGATGCATGACTAAGGGTATACTGTCTACTATGTTTCTGTAAGTATAATTCTACTCTCTGGACATGGATGACCTTCACAGTTAAATAAGACACATACACAAATGAATGTATATACAAGGACCTTGTTAGGCCACACACATACATGGTTAACACCTCAGTCTGTCATCTGTATTTATGAATGGTTTATGAGTATATCTAAGAAGCACTTGTTTTGTGGCAAAGAAGGAAAATCACCAATTTGGAAGAAAATGTTTTTTTCCTTATACATAGGTTTGAATCCCGCACTGTAAAAATCAATTTTAGCAGTGTATAAAGCCAAACATAAGTTGGGTCATGACATTCATGCCCCCAATGCATGTCTGCAAAGTTAAATCACCTACCAAAAACCACTGAAAGGCTGTTGTTCCACGTTTAATGCAAATCAAAGAACACACGTAAAACTCTAGCACCTTGGCTGTGTAGCCTTCAAAGAGTATAAACTTACAAACATGAGCAGTTCTATATATGTGTGTATGTATATATATATATATATATATATATATATATATATATATATATATATAATAATTATCTAATTAAACAATTAATTAATAGTTAATTAAATCGGATGCTTCGAGTTACATTCAGTGCTAAGACCCTAAAGAATTAAAGTGCCATACTTTAAAATAAAAATAGACTCTTTATATTGCAGCTTAATTTTAAATACCGCATTATCACAATATTTTGACTATATTTGTTCCAGAATGTTTGCTTGCAAACTAGAAGGATCAACTCCAAGACATAACTTAAAATGCAGAGAAACTGGATAGTCACAATTAAGTTTTTTTTGTATCTCTTACATGCTCCTGCAGTCTAAGTTTAAATGCTCTCTTGGTTTCCCCTATGTAAAATAAGTCACATGGGCATTTAAGTATGTATATCACTCCTTCTGTATTACAAGTATATCTATCAGTAGGTACAAACCTAACACCACTGATCTTAAAAAAAAAACATTTCTGAACATATATACAACTCAAACAACTCCCACAGGGGACGGTACCTGAAGTAGCAAGGATCCTATATGAATACTTATTTGGTACCTGAAAATTACTGTGTGGTAACATAGATTTTAAATTCCTGCCTCTTTTATAAGATAGATAAGGAAAAGGACAAAATGTGGTTAAAAAAATCGGTATGCTGCAACAAAAGAATCCAGTAATGTTTAACTAATTCTATCAGTTTCCTCACTAAATATGGTGTAACTAGAAACAAAATAAATTTTCTGTCTATTAAGGGAAGATAAATTACAATTTCTATTTTTCCCCTAAATCACCTAACAGTTACAGCAGCAGACACCCCTCAAACTAATGTCAGGTGTCAGATTAACCTTCCAGTTTCAAAAATTGCTTTCCTCCCTGCTTGGCACTGTTGCTCTCAACCTAACATCATGCAAATATGGTTGGCATTGTTTCTCAGGATTGCGCACTACCAGTAAACGCAATAACAGGAAATGGTGGAAAATCATTATTTGCTATTGCTATTACTTTGGGATTAGATATGTCTGGTGTTAAAGGGGGAGGTGCCCAATTTAGGGCACAGAGGTGGGGTGTTCAGGAATCCAGAATATTTACTTGACTCGTTGTAAAGCACCCCATCCATTGGCCTTTTCATGGGGAGTATTCTAGCACCCATTACAGATTTGAGGCATGGAATCATCTGGCCAAGGCTATATCCAGCAGCTGGCATCCCACACACACTGGAGAACAGTGTAGGCACCACTTCAGTGACCTAAAAAAGGACCAAGAGAGATAAGCGCCATCAGTGGTTGGATGAGTTTCAAACTAGCGGCATCCCACAGTTGTGTAAGTATGCTAATAAAAATAATTTATAATACATAGAAAGCTAAATATGTATAGGCAAGACTGGTTTGCATAATGCTCTTCTGTTCTGTTCTTTTCTTTTCTTTTCTTTTCACAGCTAATCCTGACATAATGGTGAATAGGCAAGCTCATGCTGATCATCTGGAGAGTCTGAACGAAGCAAGTGGTATGTATACAGCAGAAGAGAAGTATTATTGTAGCTGTAAAAGTTAAAGAAAATTGTTTTTGTTTTTTATATAGTAGTAGCAAAGTAAGGATGTATATCCTAACTGCAAAAGCAAGTATGCATACATAAATCTGTAGCACAAACTAACTTTAGGAGTCAAAAGACTGTAGTTAGAGGTTGTGGGTTCAAATACCATGAGTAACAACTATACAATATTCTAATTCATTAATAATATTACATAAATTAAATTCTACACATGTGGCATAAATGCCCTGCTCTTAACTGTAATCTGTATTATTGGACCAAACATAAGTGCAATATCTGCACATTGCAAGGATTACCTTGCACAATCCATAATTATAGTTTGTAGTTGTTAGGAAGTATACTTAAAAGTAAACCTTCAGATAAAATAGTTGTATTATTGTGAAAATGTGCTGTATGTCAAATATGATGCTACTAATTTTATCTTTTTTTCACTCTCACTATGACGAAAGGAGATACTGCCAGCACAACTAGCTGGAATTTTGTAAATAATTGTATGTCATTGGTGAATATCAAAATGATTTATATAAGATGCTTGTGATACAAATGTATTAAAACTGTACATCATGTGTATATCAAACTACATGTACAGACGTGTGTTTTGAAAAGGTATTTGCAAAATGCAGTTTGAAATGTAACCAATGTGCCCTACTGGAAGAGAACATAAATGTACATGCACTATTGTAACTGTTTAAATGTATGTATTTTAACAGTGGAAACTGGAATACAGGAGGTCAACTTTAGCCTAGCAAATGTCAGAAAAATAACTGAAATGAAGTTACTTTATGGTTAGGCCATAAAAGATGGTGGGCAGGATTCACAAAGCCTCCGTGTAAGAGTTACAAGGCTTACACGGAGGCTGCAGTTAAACGGTGTGACGTCAGCATGTCATGCATATGCATGAGGGCAAGCTGAATCACACCTAAGGCTTACAGGGTCCGTGGAAGACAGTAGGGGGCGTGTCCGTAGGCCAAGCCCTGCAAACGGACATGCCCCCAGAAGAGTAAAAGTCCCGAAAGTAAACCCCCATGACAGAGTCCGTGTAAATGTGAATAAACACAACACAACACATGCCCCCACAGACTATGAACATAAAATATATAAATGAACATGTTATATATATTTTTTTAAATTGTAAAGATGTTTGCCCGTGAGTGTGCTCGTTTGCACGGGCGTGCCCATAGCTTAGCCACAGTTAGCAGTCAGTGGAAAAGCATATAAGAACTACATATGCAAAGTAAGCCAAGAAGCAATAGCGTAGCGGTAGAGACGTCGGCTGAAGAGCAGGCAGTCATGGTTCGAGCCCCCCCCCAACATCAATTTTTATTCTTAGTGAAATAAGCACGAAACAAGTCCCTGACATATATGTACACATATAAAATTATATTTTATGTAAAAATGTAATGAAATAGGCCATTTATTTTGAAGAAATGTGAGATAACAAAATAATAAAAAATGTCAGATGTGCCTATAGCTGAGCTACAGTTTAACAAGTTGAGTGTATCTGCCCGTAGGTGAGCAGTGGTTTAACAGGTGTAAAATGAGTGCCCGTAGGTGAGCAGTGGTTTAACATGCTGAAACTGTGTGCCCCTAGCTGAGCTGAGCGTAATATGCGTGCTGACAGCCAAATGATGCATAAACCAGCATAACCCATTTGCGCGGAGCTGCGCACCGTGCCAGCAAGCTAACCGACGGGCAACGTTGAGCAAGCTGTAACAAAACTGCCTTTACACAGACACACCTCCTAGCCTGTGTAGACAGTCATAAAATATAAAAGCAGTGGGCAGGTTCAAACCCAGGATACCATGCACAATAGTCAAGATACTGAACCACTAAGCCATGACAGTTGCACTTAGAAATGCCGTAATAGCAAATATATAGGAATGAATAGAAAGAGGAGCATGACAAAGCAGGTTTTGTGAAGCTGATACAATTCCAAAATGGCCAATCACAGATAAGTGTGGGAAAAACAGCATATATAAGCCCCATAGGCGGGAATACACAGCATAACCGATTGTAGAACCAACTTGCAGCCAGAATGTCAGGTGTAGGTGAGGGTAGTTCTTTCGAGCACAGAGGTGGGACATTGAGGAGTCCAAATATATGGTTTGGCTCCTTGTCCACAATCATGAGGACCAACTCATGCAGGGCCAGGTCCTGTAGGGAGCATATAGGGCTGAGGCATGAGACCGGTTGGCTCATGATCTCACCAGTGCCACAGGGATACCAAGGACTGGTGAGCAGGTCCGTCACCACCATGCGGACCTGAAGAGATGCAAGCAGGACCAACTGAACCGTTGGATCCAGGAGGTCTGGCAAATGCCCAAAGCCCCACTACTGAGTAAGTTACATCTAATTATTTATGTAAGAAATTAACCTAGCTGATATTATGGAGATGTGTATTCCAATATTACTTTATTTATATTACAGCTGCAGGTGTCTGTTCTGCGAACCGTAGAGCCTATGGCGATAGGCTGGCGCGGTTGCGCCACCAGGCAGGTCAGTAATCCTCTCCCTGTAACTGTAAATAAATATAAAAGTATGACAGTTAGCAAAAGAGTGCAGTGTAGTCACTAAGTAATAAAATGTGCAAGTAACAGTGTAAGAGGGTTTGCAAGTATTGCTTGATTACTAAAGTGTGATGCAGTCTGTAATCCAAATAGAAAAATGAAAAAGTCTGAAATAAAGTCTGAAATAAAGATGCCCCACCTGTAATATAATAGTACATAACCTGCAGCAGGCTGAAAAGTACAGCTGCAGAAGCTGAGTAAAACACATGTGTGAAATATATCCCTGTTGAAATACAGAAACATGACAGACGTGAGACTGTTGGAAAGGATTGTAATAACTACAGGTAAAACATGTCAATAAAGCCTAGAATTAAGTACCATCCTGAATTGTAAAAATAAAACAAGTGAGAGAGTGTGAGAAAGAGTTATGTATCCACCAATAAAGTAGTAATAACTCCTGAATAAAGTATACTGCAGTCAGTACAGAATGAAATGAATGTGACAAGCAGAACCAAACTGTAAAATGTGTTGAAAATGTTACCGCAGCTGGAATGTGTATCCCAAAATCTGGATATGTTGCTCTCAGTCTGCAATATGCAGATAGTATGGATGTCTGAAATACCAAATATCCACAGTTGTCTATAGCTATATAAAACAAATGTAGCAGGATGATGTAGCTGAACAGAGCCAGATATGAATGTGTATGAATAAAAATGAAAATGTATATTGATGTAGCAGTAACATTCCTATCACCAACTTGAAGTAGTTATCACATAGGAAACTGTAGGCAGAACTGTAGTGTGTATATATCTGCAGCTATTAGAAATGTACAGCATATGTATTGGTATTTGAAGTTGTTAATTAAATTTTCTTCACCCTACCCTATAACCACATATAATCCATTCCACGTGAAATTAGTATGTGCAATCACAATTAACACCCCTGGACATTTGTCCTGTTGGTTCATACATACTTGCATGTACGTTGATGCATCTGCCCTGTTCATACATCCAAACCTGATGGCCTGTTGCCATCAATCAACCCTGCATGTTGTTGGACTGTGTATTGCTGTTCAAAATATGCATGTGTTATGCTTGCTGTTCAATGGTTTGACTATCTGGGTGTTTGGTTAATGGGAATACTAATGCATGCTGTTACAACTAATTTTGAATGGTATTGCACGTTACTAACCCAAACTGTCATGACATAATGCAAAACATAGGACGACAGGGAAGGCGGGTTCCAGCGGACCCACCTCTCCCTCCTCAGCTGGCGAGTGCACCTGACAGTAGTGCCCAGGCCGGACCCTCCTCCGGTGGCCCTGTGCCACCTGCAAGTGGAAGCGCTGCAGGGGATGGGGCTCATCCCCCCTCTGCAAGTGTGGCCGGAGAAGAACATCTACTCACCCTCCGTAATGTCCGGACTGTGGTGCATAGGGAGATCTGGGAAGCTGTTCTTGGGCCCCTATGCCAGCTTAAGGCACAGGTGGCACAACTAACGAGCGTGCCTGCTGCCCGGCCTACACAGCCTCCAGCACAGCCCCGTCCTGGGCCATGAAGGCACAGTGGCAACTGCCCATGTGTGGGGATATCAGTTCCACTGTTGCCATCTGTGGGCTCATGGGCTCTAGATATCCAAACATCCATCCCCGTCAATTGTGTAACTCCTCCCACATGTGTCATACACTGCCCCTGTATGCGTCTTGTTTGTCTTGTCTGTTAACCTACCCGACCTACCTCCCCAGCTATACCAACTTCCCGTACCTGACATACCACTCTCACCTGAAAAAAAAAAAAAAAAAAAAGGGCACTCTGTACCCACAAAAAAATTGCGCCCCATACATAGCTGCCCATTTCGCACAAATGTCTGCTGGACATGGAAACTGTCAATTAGAATTGGCTGTACAACAAGTATTATTGTTGTCCTTACACCTCTCTCAGGGGTGGGAGGTTTCAAATGTCACACCAAATTACAAACATATGCACAGCTGCTGCTGATGAAGAAATGGGCAGCTATGGGCCTTACCTACATCCCTCCTGCAAAACCCAAGCTTGTTTCCCTACTGTCTTACCCTCTTTGTGACCCCTTTTTCACCACTTTCCTGTCTCCCCATTTTCATTTCTTTCAAAGAAAATAGCGCGGGTGTGCACAAGAGTAAGCACTTTTAAGCGGTTGTAAGCTTGTGTGCGTGGAGCTGAACGCCAGTGCGCATGCGTGAGCTCCGCGCAAACCAGCGCTAACCCGGTTACAACTGCTTAAAAGTGCCTTAGTCACTCTGAATGACAAGTCCTGTAGTCTGCTCAAAAGCAAAATAAAATCCCACTGTCAGTCCCAAAACCAGGACCTTCGAAACAGTAGTCTGCATGACTTACCACTAAGCCATGACTGCTATATAAGAACATTGTGCTACAATAAATATATCATGTAATAGTAGGGATGAATGTAAAGGGAATATAGGATGTGTAGCACACAAAGCATGTCATGTATATTTACTTTCAAATGTAGTTGATATCTAGAATAGTAGTGTGTGAACAGAAACAGCCATGCTAGTTGGTAGCTAGTAGGTAATAATGTCACTGTAGCACCTTGCAAGCCACACACATACTCACAGCAGGATAATCACTGCCCATACCCCACAAACTCTTACAGGAACACATCCGGACTAAGTAATAAAAAATGTGGAGCAAAGGGCCAAAAACAGGGACACATTCCAAATAATGCTACAGCAAACTTAGACAGTTCAGAGAGTAACAGGTTCTGCATTTTGTTGGATGTTTGGAAGGGTATGAAGTCTGAAACTGAAATGTTTGTCACTATAGTCTGACTTGAGCCCAGAGTGAATTGCCAGAAAAAGCTGTTTATGAGATATTGACCAAAATATGAGGCAAAATGTGGACAACCTGCAAATATCTGTACACTTGAGAGGTCTGACACTGCCATATTTGAATAGTTAAGAGCCTAGACATAGCAACAGTGACTGAGTTACAGGGATGCCCCACAGACTCCCTGTGAAATGTACAAACAGTAGGCAGAAAGGTGTTACAACACATGCAATGGTAACTATGAAGTACTGAAAGTATGCACCACTTGCACGGCAGAAATAGTGTAGTAATACATATGCTCATGCTATCCCACAGTCACAACTGCAGAATACCAGACAATTTAATGGGTGTACCCCACTGATATGTACCATTCCATGAGGCAGATAAAAGATGCACCTGAGAGTCTCTGGGGCCTGCTCAGCAGCATACTCAAATACCCTAATAGATGTCAAGGCCCACACCATGGCCAGACCACACTGCATGCAGTAACACCCTAGCAGATATAGCAAGCATTCCAAGGTGTGACTGTACATGGAAATTAGGAAAGCCACAGCAACACACTACAGTCAAGACACCTAGCAGGTATACAAGTAGTGAATGTAAAGGGCAAATATTGAAGCCATAGCAACAAAGTGCAAGAGCCACTGCTATATACCAGTTACACCACATGTCCCACAGGAAAGCACACACACCCACATTAACAGTAGTAGTAGTCTTAGGTGTCAGTGTACATACACACTTAGTACAGGAAACTGGAGAAATGAATGGAGAAATGTTAATCTACAACACAGCCAGAAATATGAGAGGGATACTAACCTTTACACTCACAGAACAGTGTCCACAGCATACCAGCATGGTCCCTGCCCTTAAACTCTGAAAGGGCTATGCCTATCTCACATACCTTTTTATAGCACTGTCCTGGAATCACAGTGAGAACTGCAATCAGTACACAACTGGCTGCATGCAATTAGCAAATGCTGGCTAACAATTGGTGCAGAGGCCATCACATGGACATATGCAGATACCTACAAAAGCATGCTGTACTCCCAGTCCACACATGCAATACTTTCATTGCACCCTGTGGAGGTAGGGAGAGACATAGAGAGAGAGAGAGAGAGAGAGAGAGAGAGAGAGAGAGAACATACACAAACAAAACCAGTCAGCAACAACCACTTGAAAGCTGACAACTGGCAACTGGAGCAGCAGGACACCAAACTAGACAGAAACGCAAGCAGCTGTGACAAACACAGGTAATATAAAGTAATACTTTAAAAGTCTACATACCGTGAACGATCCATATGTGTCATTGGTCTGTATCCATATGTATATGAAGATGTGCATAGGACAGGGGACATACAGCAACTATCAGTGAAGGCTGTACATACATATGTATGTGAGGGCATCTATGTGTACATATCAATGTAGGCTGAATGTAGGTTGTAGTGCAATGTACAAAGTAGGTTTCACAGTTATGTATGTTTAGCAGTATGTTAGTGTGTGTATACAGTTTTGTAAACAAACATGTTGATATACCTATCATATGGATACGTATGTATGTCAATATATGTATGTATGTATATATATATATATATATATATATATATATATATATATATATGCATATATGTATACATACATAGAGAGGGATGTAGGATTACATAGACAGATGTAGATAGATAGAATATGTACAAACATATATATGTAATACACACATACAGATATAGATATATGTAGATACATATACATAGACAGACAGATCTGACTATCTACAGATATGACTGAATATGACGATCTCACACTCCCCCTGTCCCACCCCCTCTATCACTCTCAACCCCTCTCTGTCACACACACACCCTCTCCATATCTATAGCAATATATGTACATCGATATATATATATGTGTATATGTATACAGACATATATATATATATATATATATATATATATATATATATATATATATATATATATATATATATATATATATATATATATATATACATATACATATATATATATATATATATATATATATATATATATATATATATATATAGATATATCTATATACATATATATATATATATATATATATGTGTATATAGAGAGAGATGTATATATATTCTGAGTGAGGCACATGTGTACAGATGTATTGCAAGAGGTGCCTGGTGACAAAGGCATGGAGTGAACACCAGTGTCAAAACTGGAGTACCATACCCCATTTCAAATCACCTACACCAGTAACCACCAGATATGTGATTGGCTGCCCACCACTGCATGTGTCAGGGGTGAACAGGGTCATAAATGTGTACAATAGTCCCCCCAATGATATTCACAGTGGCACACTATTCCTGGAATACCTGCACATGGTATGTGTCAGCAGACATGGTGTGTCAGCTATGGACATGTAGGTCAGTGTACCCCTCCACACCACACAATGGCTGCCACTGTATGTAACATGACAGGTACAGATATGGAGAAGGACACAGTGAAATGTACAACACTGTGACAATGCACTCAAACACATTACCAATGCACAGTGACTGACAACACCACAGAGTACACACATACTACCCACATAAAGGTTACCACTCCTGGATTTACATACTTAAGTCACACCCATGACAGATGTCCAACAACCATAGTAACATCTCACACCATCCACAACCTAAATGACTGCAGTAGAGAGCACATGGCGGAGGTACAGGTTCCTACCCACAGATAATACATACCCTGCAATAAACCACACAGCATTAAGAAGCAAGACTCCCCATGAGTACATGTCACACATACCCCTGCTGAATGTTAGTCAGATAGGTAATATGCCATATGAGTCACCCTGTGTAACTGTTTGACAGGAGCAGGTACCATCACATCACATGTGTCACAATGGTCAGGGTAGCAGAACAGTATGCTGCTGTAGTCCCAGGGGCAATAGCATATTGTATTGTATTGTATTGTAATGTATTGTATTGTGTTGTATTGTATTGGTATGTAGAGGTGCCTCCTTCGTGGAGTGGAACCACTGCTGCTGTACACCAGTGTACAGGTACATATCCTGTAGTCAGGCTAGTGTTACATAGCACTTCTATATGTGTGTTTAGCTCCTCTTGGAGTTCATGTAGCATGCAACCGGGGATACCATCAGGTCCCATTCATGTTGTGTTTTCTGCTTTTCTGAGGGCGGCTCTCACCTGGACATCTGTGATGACAGGGAGGTTACAGTCAGCTGGGATAAGTATGTCTTAGTCTGGTGGAGAGGGAGGGGGAAACTTGCACTGAACCTGTCTGCCACAATGTTGCCAATATCTGTGGGTTCAGTGAATTATTTGTTGTGTACTAATTATGAGCATATTGGAGGGTTTCTGACCAGGTTGCTAACATAACTGAAGAAGGCCTTGTGGTTATCTGTAGTGTCCCTGTTGATTTCCCCTCTCAAAGTTGCCCATGGATGTTTGTATGAGAGAAAATAGCTCCTTACTAGTGCTGATCAGACATGCCTTCCCTTTATGGAATTATGCTCTGTCTTGCAGTAGCTTCCATCTTTTGTTATACAATCTGTCTATGGCTGGGGTCCACCAGACAGGATGCTTTCCCTTTGTGGAGAGTGTCTTGGTCTTATATGGGATTGCATGATCCATGCATTCTCGGAGATGTCCGTAGAAATCATTTGTGAAGGGGTCAGCATTGTGGGTTGTGTCTTCCACTGGCCCAGTGGGCTTAAAGGATACCATGTCAGTGCTATGAAGTGTAAAGTTTGCATTTGAAATGTTATTCACTGTAGTCGCCTGTGCTGGTGGTGGAGGTGGGATATGTATATCCAGGGCAATTAGTTTGTGGTCAGCTCACAGTAGTTGATGATGTAGCCCATACAGTTCCTCGATACAAACCCCCAGAGTGAGGAGGTGCTTTGGACCTGAATCAGTATTCTGACTGCTGGGGTTTGGTAGTATGTTGTATGGAGTGTGCCAGGTACTGTTGCACAGTTGTTGGCTGAGCACTGATACCTGGCCATTTACATGTGTATCCACCAATAGACAGACAGATGCTATATATGTGAGATATGTTGTATCACAACAGTTGAATAGCATGTGTAGTATGTGTGCCAAATTCTGCTGACATATTTTGCTGATATCATGTTATTTCCTTTTTCAGGACCATGGCTCACCAGCGCAATCCAGCGTACTCTGCAGCTGAGGATGAGGAGATACACCAGATCCTGATGCGGGATTATGCAATACTCTTTTCCCGCACCAGCCAGAATCAGCAGGAGAGGGCTGCACTGTGGCAAGACCTGGTCTGTCGGGTAAATGACATAGGCACGCATAATAGGACATATGAGCAGGTACGACATTACTGCAGTGATTTAATCAGAAATGTCCGTCAGCATGCATTGGATATCCACAGGCAACAGGTTGCCACAGGTGGTGGCGTGGCTACACATCCCCCACTCACCAGAATGGAGGGACTACTCATAAGTGTTGTGGCTCCAGCCCGCCAACAACAACAACAGCAGCAGCAGACCTGCATTATGATGGAGGCTGGAGCCACACAGCAGCAAGACTGCGAGCGTGCAGGTAATATGCCATATGTATAGTTGACTGTTGTGTACACTGATAGTTAATGCATGTGTGAGGTGTGTCCTTGGTTTGTAGCTGTCATCATAGTATTTAATGTGCAAGTGTGATATTCTCAATATCAGCAGCTGACCTGTGAAAGGTGACTGTTGTACTACTGACCTGTATCATACTCAGTAACAATGGCACAGTTGTGCCCACTGACATTAATTTCCTCACTTCTGCAGGTCCCTCTGGTGTAACAGTAATGCAGCCTATCCATGCTGGTGAGTGTGTATTAACAATACCTTTAATAGTCTTGATAGTAATAGTAATATTAGGCTCACTGAGTAGTGCTCTGTGTATGCATGCAGGTGTGTCTGTGTCTGTGTGTTGATATCTCGCATACTGAGTAGTGTGCAAGTGTGCAACTGTGTGCATGTGTGCAACTGTGTGCATGTGTGCATGTGTGCATGTGTGTATGTGTGCATGTGTGCACCTGTGCATGTGTGCATCACTGGTAATATTGTGTAGACATTGTAAACTGTGTTTTCTGTTTCCCTCCCACAGGTTCTGGTGCTGCCCTGGTGTCATGCAGCAGGGAACCTGAATCAGGTGCCACGGGTACTGATAATGATGACATCTGTGTAATGGCACAGGAAGGTATGCCAGGGTCCGTCATTGGTCAGCCAATTGACAGTACACAGCTGTCAACCCCATCAATGCACACAGTTATACTGCCAATAAACCCTTTGTCACCAATGTCCCTAGGTGATGGACAGGATACAGTGGGCATTGACCAGGGTAATATGGTATCTGTGGCAAATGCTTCCCCACACAGCAGCCATGGGCATGGCCCTGAGATGGTACCACACAGACAGATGTCCAGGGGTTCTCGTGGGAGCATCCATGGGCGTACTGCCCCTGTCAGATGTGCCCACAGAGGTCTTACAACTTCAGCTATGTTTCGTGCTGTCATGCAGGCACAGTCATGTATGGAACGGTACACCAGACAGGGTCTGAGGGAGCTGACAGCATGTCACACAGACATGACTGACAGTATGCATGACATTGCGGCTGCCATCCGTAATTTCACAGATGTCATAGACAGACGTTGTGGGGACATATTAGATCGGTTCCACAATTACATGTCCATGAGCCAGGGTGATGGTGGACGGTTGAGGCGTCAACACAGGTGTATGCCAGCAACAGCAGCAGCTGGCAGTCATCGCGGATGACAACAGGGCCGCGTCCACCCCCATAGTGCCAGCAGCAGCCCCAGCAATGCTGGGTCTGTGCTGTCATCAGACCGCCCCAGGAGACCACGTGCACATGGCTCTGGACAGGCCCGACAGGGATCTGTGTCCAGTCAATGAACACCTGCTTCTGATGACAGTACCCAGTCTGGATTGGTACCGGATACGATCCGTAGCACCCCTGCAAGGCACAGGTACCGTGTCCATGGCCGGAGACACTGATCTGTATGACCTGGCAGGTACAGTCTGTGGCTGTCCACAAACACCAGTATATGGCAGCCATGAGGTGGAACTGTGTGCATCCATACACACATGCGAATTGACAACACCTAGGGCTACCGCATACATGCACACACTGCATCAACATTGCCCCACCTTGTACTGCTGTCCCTCACCAACACACATACACATACATGTCAATTGGTGGTATCAGTGGCAGACTCAGGCATACCAAGTTCACACCCTGTGCATATGATGAAACTGTGCCACCTCCTGCAATCTGTAACATCAGTACAGGTACAGGTTAACATGTTGCTGATGCACAGGGTGACTACATAGACGTGTAGTAATAGTATCATGTTGTTAACAGTACTGTGTGCTGATATAATTGTGGGTATATCCCAGCATGCCTGATGCAGTAAGGGTATGATTGTCTTGTACTGTTGTCTACACCCATGGCAAGTACCATAGTGTATCATCTGCACATGCTGGCATACTGGTGGTAAGGATGTCAACAGAAGGCTACATACATAGGTAGCACAGGGGATAAGGTAATGAAAGTATTGATACACAATGATGGGCATGTAAACTGCAAGTGGCATGTTGCCCACACTGGACTCTGCAATGCGGATGTTTGAGGATGTTGATATGTGTGCAGTACTACACGACTGGTACAGGACACACAGGAGCACCCTAGCACTGCAAGCTCACATCTCATACCATGCTAGACAGTCCCAACACACAAAACTAACTTTCACAGGAGGGAGAGTCCCCATAAATGTCGGGGATACTGTGGTGGCAGGACAGGTAGCATACATCCTACTAAGTATGGAACCACTGAGTGAAGGCTCAGCGTCTGTTATTTGACATGTGTATTACTGCAGGTATGAGCACCTGGGTTTCCATCCAGTTATTGTACATCCTGATGGTACATGGTCTGTACACTTGTGTGCACTGAGACTGGACCCTAGCCATCTGACCTGTGTATTTCCATGTACATGTGTATAGTGCCTGCATATTTGCACTGTTACCTACAGGAAGTGGTACAGCTTGTTTGTTGTACAATGGACTACATGCAGCCCTGCTTACTGTAGCTTTGTTTGCATGCATGTTTGCTTGCAGTTACCCTGGAACACTGATCCCACCTGCAATGCAGAGTTACAGAGCTTCTGTGGACTCCTAGTGACATCTGCATAGCTTATTATATGTATGTCCATGTCTCACTTGACAGAACGTCACTGTTTGTCCTGTTCACATGTACGTTGCCTGTGACACATTGCATATGACTTACCTGACATTTGTCCACATGAGCAGTCATATATGCCAGTGCTAACTAATCACAGGCACTACACCCTCACATATTCACCTTCTGTACCTTGTTTCCCATTGACCCTATGTGCTGTTAATCACCATGGCAATCACAATACTATGGTAGCATGTGCAAAGGTCACTTGTCAGTCACCTCTATGGTACAGTTGTGGAATATGTGGGTCATGTGGCAATGTCACAGCTGCCACATGTACACAGTCAACCCTCTCCCCTACACATGGACGTACAACACATGTATGAGATGCAACCACATAGCCAAACTGGGGACTAAGCACTCTGAACCCAGTACTGGCATAACCTGTCAGGTGGCATGAAATACTACAGTGACTACAATACCAGTCTGATGTAGACCTACATTGACAGCAATCCAAACACATGAACACACTGGGCTATTCATGGAGCCTCAGAATAGCATCCTGCCTGAGCAGCAGACACCTCTGCAGCTGGCACACAGGCATACGTTAAGCCGGAACACAATATGTGCAACACATAGTACACAAATCCTATGTGCCAAACAGTCACAGCCTGTATGGCTAGACAACACACCTGCTACAGTTGTGTTAGGTACCTTTATTGTCTGGTACAGTGAGGTCCCGCTCACCAAGCTGGACAAGGTGAAGGTCACAGTGATATGCCCGTGGGGCACTATGGTCCACCACATAACACAAGCATACAGGTCAGTCAGAGGCATGGACACATATGACTCAGTCATTGTCCATGCCACTATGGCTGACCTGTGATGTACCTCCCTGGACTACATGATAGGGAACATGGAAGGGCTCTCTGAGCATGTGGCACAGGCTGGTATGACCCTGACCTTGGTTGGCATCATACCGTCACCAGGAAGGCTGACGACACTGAATGCTGATGAATTACTGTAGCTACAACACCCTAGCTGAAGGTTCCTAGCATGTAGTCACTGCATTGCTATGGAACAACTTGTTACCACTCCCACAACCACAACCAGTAGCTTTGGGGGGAAAGGTGTACCTAGCAT
>NC_056729.1:106776774-106839274 GCF_019279795.1 Protopterus annectens
CCTCCACACACACTGAGCATTTGCAGGACTCAAACCCCTATCTAAGGTATGTTATGACACTCGATATGGATGCATTAGCGGAGTGCGCTATTCGCATTACTAGGAGGTTTCCCTTCTCCGGCTGTACTTATAGGGTGCTGACATCATCAGTGTTTGGAAAGAGAAATGTGCATCCTGTAGTGTGTTCTCCTAGTTGCCAAAAGGGACATTTCTTTCATACAGAATTGCACACACACTAACCCCCCTCCACACACACTGAGCATTTTCAGGATTCACACCCCTACCTAAGTATGTTATGACATTCGAGATGGATGCATTAGCAGAGCACGCTATTCACATTACTGGAAGGCTTCCCTTCTCTGGCTGTACTTATAGGGTGCTGACATCATCAGTGTTTAGAAAGGGGAATGTGCATCCTGTAGTGTGTTTTCCCAGTTGCCAAAAAGGACATTTCCCTCACACAGACTTGCACACACACCAACCCCACACTGAGCATTTGCAGGATTCAAACCCCTACCTAACTATATTATGACACTTGACGGAGACGCATTAGCAGAGCGCACTATCCGGATTACTGGGCATCTGTTCTGCACCTGCAGTATTTATAGGGTGCTGACATAATTATTTCTACAGAGGTATGTACATCTAGTACTACCTGTCAGGTGGGGGATAGCATATATATGCATTTGCAGCCACCTACTTCAGGGTCAGATATGCACATCGCACTGGCAGGTTATGTTCTATACCATGCTTCGTGACCACAGAACCTGTAACACACAACACAACCAGTTCAGACCACCCCTACCACATCCAGGACACACACTTTGCTTCCCTGGGAACAGTGCCAAGATATGCAGGTGTTCACATACACCATTCCAGTTGTTAACGTCAGGTACAAGTATATTGTGTGTGGGAACTACTCAGGCCTCTACAACATTACCCTACAGCCACTACAATTTGTGAGTCCATGTGCTATGGCAGAACCACTCACTACAGCCACAAGGGGGAATACATATTGCACCTGACCATCTGCAACATGGGTACTCACTGTTCCACACGAGAGGTAGACCACCATTGTTGATATCTGACCATACCCACCTTTCCCTGGACATCCATATCCCATCCCCACCCCCAGGCAAGGTTGTCACTGCAAACAAAGTGTATTTATCAAAAGCAGACTTTACACTTGTGAAGACTGGGGTGGAAGACTTCAAAGGACACATGCTGGGGGAGTATACAGGCCACTCTGCATAATCCTTGACAATTGCATTCTATGAGCATGTGAAAAGTTTGCATTGATCATGCTATCCCAAATATACCCATGACTCCTCCACAACAGGACACCTGTCAGGTGTACACCAGCCTTATATGAGCTGTCCAACAGACAGAGTGAGCTAATACATTGCAGAGCAGTAGCCCACAGAGGGAGGACATCTCTGAACAGTACTGGCATGACACTTCAATCCCTCATAATCATCACGACAAAGTGTTGACAGTGAAATTGTCCAGACAATGCAGATAAGGCTCCCCTCAGTCTGTTATTGATGCCCACTTACTGTTAGAGGTCCTCACCAACCCTCTTCCAGCACACACCAACAACATGGATGTGGCTTAGCAAATTCAACCCCTGGGATCTCCACTGTGTCCCTGCTTGACAGAGGCACAGCACACTAGCCTCACACAGTGCCTTATGTGACCTACTTTACAGTGGCACAGTAGCCTACTGTACTGGGGAGGCAGACACCAAGCACACTCTGGCTAAGCTGTCATTCCCTAGGGCAAACAGCCTAGTGTTGACCTCTACACCCATATGTTTAATTGTCAGATGCACAATATTTGTTGCTGATAGACTGTTTGCAGGTCTTTAGTGCCATAGCATTCCCTGTTTCTATGAACAACTTGTGTATCTGTGGAAGATCTTTGAATATGAGAGGGATCCACTATATCACGTATGTCTCTGTAGTCATTTAACTGTGTGCACTGGGCAGATTGCTGTAATGTGGTTGGTTCCTGGAATAACACGTACAAATACCAGATATGTGTGGCCAACTGCTAAACTGAGATTTGGCCTAAGTGTGTGAGCATGCCCAGTTCAGGCTTTCCATGGCATGTTGTCTGACATATGTCTCATTTATCAAAGTGTGCGAGCATGCCCAGTGTGAGCTTTCCATATGTTGAACTCTGCAGCCCACCACATTTGTGGATGAGTGTGAACTTCAACAATATCTCACGTTTATGGTTATGTGTTGTGTGTCATGTTGTGTAGTTACTGTCCAACTGCTTTGTGTCTGAACACAACAGGGATTATACTGTGCCTGCAGGGTTTGCGTGGGATACTTTGCATACAGTTGTCAACATCCTTTTATACTGACCTAACACTGTAGTACCGTATAGTGTACTGGTTCAGTACTTTCACTGTGGTGGACAGTATCCTGGGCTTTAGTCCTATCACTGCTTTACATTTTCATAGTGAGCACAACAGCCTGGTTAGGGGCCAGCTGTGCACATCTGACCATGTTGCATTATGTTCAGATATGAGCTACTTAAACCAGGCTTGTCCAACATTGGTAGTGTATTCCACAACATAGGTGTACATTGGCAAACACTAGCGATGTGCCCTAGGCCATTTCTAATGCTAGTCGGAGAGTGTGTTTGTCCTTCGACACACATTGTAAGTGGAGTTTGCCATGACATATGTCATGGTTAGTATACTGTGACTCCATCTACCCGTGACATAACAGTGATACCCAGGGTAAACCTACCATCTCCCATCCACTCATCAAGATTCCTTTTGAGGAGAATCGATGAGTGACTCTCTGGCTAACCTGTACTGGGAGTTTACTCAAGAGTGGGGGTGGCTTCTGTGTTATTGATCATTCAGTACAGCTTGTCCTATGTATGTCAGTGCTGGGGTTCAGGTCTCTCATGTGCATAGCTCACTGCCATTCAGATTGTACAAGGTGCAGCATGTTCATTGATTCCAGCTTGGACATGGCTTTATACATCAGGCACAGCTTGCCTCTGGGTGGGCAGTATGGCAGTGTGTGGAGCTGCAGTTTGTTTAATCAGGCAACACATGGCAACTGTTCAAACTCTTTGATACTCCTGGTGAGGTACTTTTGGGGACTTTACAGTTGATGGAGGTGTCTGCTGAGGTACATCCCACAGGGACTATTGTACTCAATTGTAATGCTGATGAAGGATGACTGCAGAGCCACAATGACCTCCCCTTATCTAGATCTGACAATCTTCATGATTAGGTGGGTATATGGTATGTTTCTGTAACCACTACAGCCACATGCTTGTCCAATGCAGGATATCTATCAACTTGTGTCCCCAGTTCTCTCATTACATGTTAAGTACTTAATGGGTTAACACCTATGTGGTAATTGGTGGGCACTTACTGTATATCCACAGGGGTTGACTATACACTTTTCTGCAATTAGTTTGCTAACATGGCTATGGCACCAGTTGTCTGTTTCTATGTGGCCCTTTTGTGGGATGCTTGTGTCAGCTGGAGGGTCAGATATGGTGGCCAGTTTGTAGTCCTCTGCAAACATGTTCAGACACAGTCCTTCCATGTTGGCCTGTACCTATGGGACATATATGCCAAATGAGGGAGGTCCCAGGACCAAGCCTTGTGGGATGCCAGTTATATCTGGTTTGTAGTCTGACATGGCTGCAGCATGTCTGACCATGTCAGTTCTGTCCTTGGTCTGGTTTGCAACCCCTCTACTGACATAGGGGTTTATATTTAAGCTGGTGAGCTTATCTATAATGAACATGTGGGGTATTGTATGGAAGCCTTTGCAAGGTCCAGCTACGCTGTGTGGACCACATTGCCCTCATCAATGACCTTAATGACTGTTTCAAATGAGTCATACATGTTTAAGGGGCAGGATCTGTACTTAAGAAAGCCACACTGGGTAGGGTCCGGTGTCAGTAGGTCCCCAATATCTTTATGTCTGTGGTACATGCTGATCCTTTCCATAGCTGTGCATACCAAGCTTGTCAGGATTCTGGGGTGGTAGTTTGCAGTATGCATTCAGGCAACACCTTTGTTGAGAAGGACCACTGTTGTTGTACACTGCTCTTTGGGTACATATCCTGTGATAAGGCTGACATTGAGCAGCAGTGTGATTTGGCATTCCATTCTTCTTGATGTCCATGTTGGACACAGCCCAGGACACCATCTCATACCATTGCTGCTGTGTGTTTTGCTTTGTAGATGCTGGCTGTTACCTCAGCATCTGCAATGTCAGGGGGCCAGCAGTCTGCTGGGATAGATATTTTGCATTCTGGGGGGGGGTTGCACTGCACCTGTCAGGTTTGATGTTGGCAATATGTGTGTGTGTTTGGTATGTTGTTTGTAATATTTGAGTGTTTCAGAGCATATCTGTGAATTCCCAACAAGGTTCCTACCATCAGTTAAGAAAGCCTTGTGATTATCCTTAGTGCCCTGTACAATTTGTATCTTCATAGGTTCATAGGTTCATACTAGGCTATCCACCCTAGGGCATTTATAAGCCTAGCCAGAGTGTGTGTGGCTTTCGCCACCCCTTGCTATGTGAATATTATGGCCATTTATGATTTACTTTACTGTGCCTCTGTCTGGACGTGACACAGTGAAGACCCCCAGTGTACATCTATGATCATCCATCCACTTGGCAAGATTCCTGTTGAAGAGTGTCAGTGAGGGGCTCTGCCTAACATGGAGTGGGATTCTGTTCCAGGGTGTAGGGAGCCTCTGGGTTATGTATCTGTCCCTCCAGCACATCCTATTTCATTATGTGTTGAGGTTGACATCTCTCACTCTCACAGCTTTGATGGCTTTGGGTTTTCTGGGGTGGAGCATGTCCATTACTCCTGTGTTGGACATGGCCTTGTACAACAGGCATACAACGCCTCTGTGTAGACAGTATGTGACTGCATTCAGCTGGGGTGTCTACAGCCAGGCAGCATATGACATATATTTGAGACCCTTTATCCTCTTGGTGAGGTACCTTTGAGGTCTTTCTAACTGCTGCAGGTGTCAGGTAAGGTACATCCCAAATGAGGCATTGTACTAGATTATGGGTCTGATAAGAGAACAGTATAGGGGCACAATGACCTCTGTTGACATAGATGTGAATCCTTTCATGATACGGTGTCCAATATAGACAGTCTTCCTAGCCACATTGACAATGTGAGTGTCACATAACAGGTTACTGTCCACTTGTGTCCCTAGGTCCCTGATTACTCCTTCCATACATAATGGTTTACCACCTATGTGGTAATTTGTGAGTACCTTGTTTGGTATTTGGTGAGACATTCATACTGTCCAGTGTCTTCAGGATGGCTGGGTGGGGTTCCTGTGTGTGAGAGTGTGGTCTGTAGCATGCTACAGACTGTACAGCAGTTTTGCCTATGGTTAGTTGCACATGGGTGGTCTCCAATGCTTTGTGCATTGTCAGTTACCTGGACGTTTGGGTGTCTGTGCTGAATATGGATACTCCCCCTCCTTTTATGTTTTGGTCCAGGTTTTGGGGCCATAACGCATGATATGAGGTATAACCTGGTAGTGCTGGTGTGCTGTCAGGAGGCTTGCTGCAGGTTTCTGTCACTGCACGGACATCAATGTTCTCCATACTGGGGAGGGCCTCGGGAACATGCATATTGAGGTTTACACGTCTAGCATTGGTCAGCATTACCCTTATGTTTCTTTCCACTTATGTTTTCTAGGGTGGTGGGTTAGTCTTTTCAGCCTTGCCTATGAAAGGCTCTATGGAGGTGGCAAAAGCCTTATCCAATATCCAGACGCCCAGGGGTAACAGGTGCAAGCCATCCCTGGAACAGCAGCATGGCTTGTCAAGCATGACATCCCAAGCAGACAGACATTGGATCCCCATTGGAATGATACCAGTAATTGTGCCACTTGTTAAAGCTGCTCATTCTGTGTTTGTACTGTGGCATCATTCTTGGTGAGGGTAGGATGCTGCAAACGGTCAGTGTCATACCGGCCTGGACTACATAATCGGAGAGCTCATCTATGTCTCTTTTCATGTAGTCCGGGGAGGTACATCTCAGGTCATTCACGCCAGCATGGACAATGACTGCATCATATTTCTACTTGCTTTGGGGTGACCTGCGTACTTGTGTTATGTGGCGTGTGTAGCAGCCTACAGGCAGCTTACTGTACCCTTTCCCTTGTTCAGTCTGGTGAGCGGGACAGCAGTGTGTCTGACTATGGAGTCACCTATTACAACTGTATCAGGCATGTTGTTTCTCCTTCTGGCCTGTGACTGTTTGGCACACCAGCTTTGTGTACTATGTGTTGCATGTGCTATGTTTGGAGGTTGTGGTTGCTTGGGTGTCTGCTTTGGAGGCCTCTGTTGGTGTGGTGTGTTTGTAAATTAGGGCCTCCGGGAATGTTTTTCTGTGTTTATGTCTTTGGTTTGCAGTTGTGATAGGTCTATGTGGGATTGGGTTTGTGGTGTGTGTGGTTACCTTCTCCTCCTGACTAGTTTTGACAGTACTGAGTTGAGGGAGCTCAGCCTCCGGTTTGGATAAATGGTTGCATCTCTCACATATATTTGTATTTCCTGGGGGAGTTGAGGGTTGTCTGTGTACTTGGGGCAGGTGTAACATTGCCTCAAGATTCACAGATTCAACTTGTTGTAGCTGGCCTTAGTGGATTGTATGTGTGGACATATTTTATTGCCATACTACTGATCAGTGATTACTTCCCTTTTTATGTTTGCTCTATCATGTAGTAGCTTCCTCATTCTCTTGCATGGTTTGGTAATGGCTGGAGTCCACCATGCCAGATGCCTGCATGTATGGCATTGTGTCTTGGTTTTATTTGGGATTGCATAATCCAAACATTCCTGGCAGTGTTCATGGAATGCCTGTATAACAGGTTCTGAGGTGTGGCCCATATTTTGCACCTACACAGGGCCTTTAATGGATTCCACATCAATTTGGAGAAGTGCAACTTTTGCTTTACACATGTTTTTCACTGTGGTTTTCTGGCCAGGGACTGTGGTCAGGATTTGTATATCCAGTGTGATTACTCTATGGTCTGGTTTTACCAGTGAGGGATACACTTCTCATCTTGCCATCCAGTACCCATGTTGCTGATTATCACATCCAGTATGCTTACCCCTCTTGTGGGAGTGGTACGTTGTTCCTGGGCATTTTGGTTTATGGATTCTAGGAACTTTTGTCCTACATTGTTGGAGCTAGTATAATGCTCCCAGTCTATGTCTGGGTATTTTCAGTCACCCAATATAATGTGGTTTGGAAGGCTTGATATATTCATGTATTCCAACATAGGCCAGGTGCAGTTCCTGGTGTTAGGACAGTAGTCTGTAGCAGGCTATAAACTAGGAGGCAGCTTTAGCCACTGTTACTTGACCATGGCTAGTCCATGCTGCTTCTTGTTGTGGTACCAACATGGGGGTGTGGTTATCCTTGACAATTATTGCTAGTCATCCTCCTTTTGTAGCTTGTTCCATGTTTTGAGGCTGTACAGCACAGTATGAGGTGTAACCTGGTAGTGTTAGGGTGCTGTTGTGAGCCTTGACCCAGTTTTCTGTTACAGGACAGATATCAACATTCTCCATACTGGGGGAGTTTAGACTGCATGCATCTTGCTGTTTAGACTTCTGACATTAGGTAGCATTACATCTAGGTTCATATCCCTTGTGATACCTATAGAGGTGGGTTTGTGTTTTGAGCCTTACCTATTCAGGGCACGCTGTGGGTAACAACAGCCTTTGCCAGTATCCATAAGGCCTGGACTGATAGGTGCACACCACCCCTAGCAGGTGGAGCATCATGTCATGCTCAGCATATCATCCCAGGCTGGCACACATTGGATCCCCTTTGACTAACTGCAATACTTCAGCCAATTATTGCAATTGATCATCTCATCATCATATTGTGGCATCATGCTTGGTGAGGGTAGGATGTTAGTCAGGGTCATCAAGTGTGCATATACTACATGGTGTTACATTGCTTAACACATGGCATTCATGCCTCGGGCGGTGCTGCAGGGCTGCCTCTGTCGGATGCACATACTACAGTCTCTGTACATGTCTGAGAGCAGGTTATGTCATTTTAGGCATTCCTGTTATTATATGAGTGAGTCAGAGAGGGGTATCATTTCTAGGGTTCCTACTGAGCCAGTGTATGTGCTATGCATTGCCTCTTTGCCAAGGCCAGGGCATACTGGGCACGCCTCCTTCTGCCTACTGGGGCAGGCTCAGGTTGTTCCTCCTCCGAGTCACGCTCTGCTTGTGATGGCCTTGGCAATGGTGGGGGGCTGTTTGACCCGGCCCTATGCTGGTCCTGCTGCAGCTGTTTTGGCAAGATCATATTATGTAGCATAACACATACCATGACAATTTGGGTACATGTAGTTGGTGAGTACTGCAAGTCTCCACCAGATGTGTCCAGACACCGGAACCGTTACTTGAGCAGCCCAAACACACGCTCTATTACATTACGTGTTTGTGCTTGTGCCTCATTATGGCGTTCCTGTTCAGGTGTGTGTGCATTTCTGATGGGTGTCATTAGCCACGGCTCCAGTGCATAACCTGCATCCCCCATTAGGTGTCCATGTGGGATGTCCCCATTGGCAAATGTCTGGTACAGCTGTGTCAAATGCCAGATATGGGAATCATGGTAGTTCCCAGGGCAGCCAACACACACATTCATTATTATGTCCTGGGCATCACACACGACCTGGCAGTTGATGGAGGGGAAGCCCTTCCGGTTAATGTAGGCCCTACCCTGCTCACTGGCTGGTGCTTTGATGCATATGTGCGTGCAGTCTATTGCACCCACTACCTCAGGGTATTCCGCTATTTGCTGGAAGAGACGCATATTGCTGGCCAATACCTCATGGGCATTGGGGAAATATACTTGATCACCGCCATGTGCTGACATGGCATCCAGGAACTGCTGCAGTACCCTGGAGGCTGATGCCTGTGATATCCCCATCATATCACCGGTTGGTCTCTGGAAGGTACCTGTTGCTAGTATTCTTAGGCCAACACATACCTTGGTTTCCACTGGGATGGGTTGCCCTCTGTTGGTTCTGTGTGTGAGGCGTGGCCTGCACAGCTCGACAATTTGCTGCAGGAGGTCTCTGTCCACTCTATAGTGTTCTACTATCTCCAGCTCATGTAACCCGTGGTAGGTGACCCTGGGCCTGTACACTCTTCTCCGTCTCCTCACTGTGGGTTGCCTGGCACCATTTGCATTGCAACCACTCTCAGCGAGTAGCCTATGTCTCCTTATGACAGCTATGGCAGCCCCTAGCATTTCTGCTCTGAGTTCAGCTTTTTCAGTTTTCACTTCTAATAGCTTACTCCTGTCTTGCAGTGTCTCTTGAGAGAAACATCCTGCACTGCTGTTTGCAGAGTTTTAAGTGCTTGGCTGAGCTACTATTCTGCCTGCGTAATTGCCTGCTTCTAATTGTTTTCACCTGCTAGCTCCAGCAGTATTCCCTGCTAGCTTCCTACTAATTCTGTTGCTTCCTTTTTCCTTTCTGTTTCCTCAGGGGGGAGCAACGCGCATACCAGCAGAAACACGCTCACAGTGGCTTACACGTGCGCACACATGCTTACACGGTTCAGAATCTGCTTATTTGGGTTAAAATGCACGCACACCAGCGCAAACAGTCTTACAAGTCTGCCAACAGGCTCCCACATGCTCAGTCTGCCTTACACGCGCGCACACTGCCCTACTCGCACCTTATGGCGTGCACACATGCACATGCACGCCCAGCAAGAAACTTTGGTGTAAGCAACAGTGTACACCTTCCATTTCTTGACTTTCCCATGCTTATCTTGTGGCACTCCTCTTTCCATGATATGTGTCTGACATCTGTCATGTAACACTGACCTCCAATGAACTGCATTTCTTTCTGCCATTCCCCCCTGTGATGTCACCTATCTCCTACTCTATTCCTCCCTCTTATGTATCTCTTACACTACTCAGGATGTGCTCATTTGCTATGTGACAGTGGAATTCAGTATCCTAACACTCATTTACATCAGATTGCCTACTAATGTTTAGTTACATGTCTTAGACTCAGCTTCCCCCCTCAGCAACCACTAAACGGTGGCCATGTTGTTTTTGGTCTGCTGGTCCCTGCATTGTAAATCCATGTATTGCATAAAACCCACATTTGTGGGTTTATAACCTTCATTTTTATGTTTTATACAGCGCAGCCCGTTTGCGCGGGGCTGCGCTGCGTTTAAACATGGGTGATCGCCGGAAAAAAAAAAAAATATTTCTTATATTTGCATCAGGGTACCTTGCCAATGGCCACATATTTGGCCATTGGCATGCTGCCTGACACATATGCACCCTTTATTTGGAGCTGACATGGCTCCATTGTGTTTTTTGCAGAAACGTACTCAGTTGTCAACTGAGTACATTTCTGCAGCTAAAACATCTCTTACACGGGCTGCTTTGGGCTTCCTTTCGGATCGCTAATCTACCTCATTTGCATGCCTTTCGGCTGCAAGTGAGGTGATTAGCATATCCACGCCCACTCCGTGTAAGAGACGTTTTAGCTGGTCTCTTACACGGAATTTAGGGCTGTTCCTGGATCGCGAGGGCTGCATGGAGTCTTACACTACTCTTAGACTCCATACAAGCCTTCGTGAATCCTGCCCAGTATCTTTCAGTTTTCAATGCAGCAAGAGACACAATGTCTGTACTAGGAAATTTCTGCATTGTCTTTAGGGTGAAGTAATTGCTAGACTTGAAAGCATGAAGGAATGTGATTGTTTATTTGGTGACATTGTCTTTGCAACTCCTAACAGCCTTGCTCTTGGTCAAACTACCATTTGTGTTAATATTAATATTACACAGTAAGACTGGACATCTTTTGTTAAGGGCCTTTTAAGTAGCTAATAAGAAGTGACTGGTGGCAGTAATCACTACTTCATAGTCAGGGCAGAAGGGGGCACATCTAATAAACCTGTGCCAGCCTTTCCCAGGTGTGTGTGTGTGTGTGTGTGTGTGTGTGTGTGTGTGTGTGTGTGTGTGTGTGTGTGTGTGTAAATTAAACCTCAAGGCGTGTGTGTGTCAGCTACTTGGGCAGGGACACAAAGTACTGGTTGGACAGAGAGTGTGCTGGGTTCTTGACTTGGTCACTCAGCTGAGATCTCAATTCTATAGCTGTGCCAGTGGGAAGTCTTATTGGGGATCTGGAGGAAGAGTGAGAAACCAGCCCTGGACTGACTGTGGTCTCCATGTGCTCTTAAGGGAAATTGCACTTGATGCAGAGACCTTCATCTGGAAATACTGTGTGTGTACTTGTCATCCTCCCAGTGAATGTCCCCCACTGTTGCCAGTGATGAGGATTGAGACTCCTTGATTACTGGCCCAGTGGAGGGTCATCACACTCACCCCAACCCCTAGCTCCTTTTTTTCTATTATGTGTCATCAAAATGTCTCCATCTCATCCATCTGTAACAAATCACTAAATGCAACCCCAGTGGCTCAGCCTGCCCTCACTCCACAGGCTCCAGCACTGATGTCTAGTACATCTGGGACCTAATCTGGCAGTAATGCCTCTGCTGCCCATGCACTATCTCTGCCCTCAGGTAATACTAGCCCAGCAGCTGGTGCCCTCTGGGAGTAATGGCAGAGGTGGGGATTTCATCACCCACCAGGAGACTCCAGGGTTGGTGTGTAGGGCTGTGCAACTACCACATTTGTGTATGCCTACACTGGATTGAGAGGCTGCTGTCCCCCATGATTCATAGTAGGCAAAGTCATCAAGCACTCCAACAGCCAGCTGAGTAAGGGGACAGTGATGACAGTCCTGTGGGTAAGGACTAGATTCTCCCTGTCCCCATCTTTGATGGGCATGGGCTTGCATTGTCCCCTCCTTCATCCCAATCATGGTGTCCCCAATCTTTTTTGCCATCACCATCCCTGTGTCTTGTCTTGTTTGTCCGGTTTGCATTTGCTTCCTCATCTACACAACGTACCTGACACAGAAATACCAACATCCCTTACCCAGCATTCCTCTCTTACTGAAATGAAAAAAAGGGCACCTGTCCCACAAAAAAAAAAAAAAAATATATATATATATATATATATATATATATATATATATATATATATATATATATATATATATATATATGTATATATATATATATATATATATATATATCATCCCATACATAGCTCTCCATGTTGCATGTGTTTTATTGACACACTTGATTTGGTCAAATTGGCTACACAACATGATTGAGCTGTTGCCCCTTCTTTGTGGAGTTGACAGTCTAAATTCAGTCAATATTCTCTACATATTTTAATTTTACACTGTTGAAGAAATGGATAGCTATGGTTCTTTCCTAACTCCCACCAACATATTCCTATATTGTTTTAACTTTGTTCTTCTCCTTGCTTGCCCCCATTTCACTGCTTTCCTATCTACCGCATTTTAACACTTATAATCTGGTCTAAAAATAGAATCACACACAACACACGTAAGTACCAAAAAAAAAAAAAAAAAAAAAAAAGCAATGGAGTCCTTCACTTTTTGGCCTGTAATGTATGGAGTCTGGCATTGGGCACAAATGCCAAATGAAACTATCATATGTTCTCAAAAAGAAATGTGTCAGTGCATTTACACCTGCTGCCACAGAGTCAGCTAAGCAGCAGCTGTGTTTCATAACCTTAGTACTAAGAAGTCTTAGAATTTTAGCATTAAGGCTCACATTTGTGCACTGCTTAACTACATGCAAACAGGGAAAGCAGTAGAAATGTATATCTCACATGCGCAAACCCTTTGCCAACCATCAAGCAAACATGCTGCTAGTTGGTGCACTATACAAAGTGGACAATAGCATGTATTACTTTTGTTTACTGCCCGTTTAGTGCTCATGACATGAAACTACATGTGGAAACAGAAATAAAATGAAGGTCCTATCTAAGATAATGTAACATATTTACAATTCAGCCATCTGTTACCTCCCCCATGCACTGCAACCTTGGTCTCTCAGTACTTATTCACAAATATATCAACTACACTACATAAATTAGTAACAAATGCTGTCTTATATACCATGCACATCTTTAGAATGACAATACACATTCAAATTTCCCAGTACTTGTAGTAATGTGGACACCCATTTGCATATAATTTGAAAAGCTGTCTCTTAAAGTATACCTGCCCATTGTAACACAATAACCAAATAGTACACATTGCACACTCATCAATCTGGTAACATGCAGAACTTTAGTATCTTTACAGTTGAACATGGCTATTTATCCATTTCATGCAGGCCTCCTAGCCCCTTATTTCCAACATCCAGTGCTGATATCATCTACTATAATTTGTCCTGCAGCCTTGTAAAAGTCAGACGTTTGTCATGCCACTTGCATAATGTACTGAGTTCTGTAGTCTGTGCACTTAGATAGGTAGGGGTTCTGATCTCACTGCAGTCAACTGGGATGCATGTATATGTGCTGAGTTTGCACATGTGTACTTGCTTGACATTAGCGAGAGCATTTTACACCAGCATGTAGGACACTGCTATTACCATTTTCTTCTCAGCAGACAATGCTGTCATCACCTATAAAGTGTTGTGTGACAATCTCCAAGTCAGAGTTGAGCTGTGGCTCTTGCCTTAAGTAGACAGTTCTGTAGTTTAGATAAGTAGGGGTTTTGTTCTCACTGCAGTCAACTGGGTTGTGTGTTTGTGAACTTGCTTGACATTACAGAGACCATTTTACACCAGGATGTGGGACATTGCTATTACCATCTTCCTCTCACCAGACTCTGCTGATGTTATCAGCTATAGCTGATTTGCAGATGTTCCCATCAGGGCAGGGTAAGAGACTCTCCTGTAGGCCAGGCACAAGTCACCTCATACTATATAATACAGATCACAGTGACAGGGCTTTCACTCTATCCACATATGTCATGGCCTGGTTTGTAGTCCCTGTATTTCCTTGGTGAGAAACCCCTGTGATATCTCCAGCTGTTGCAGGTGTTTGGTGAGGTACATGCAAATGGGAGCATTATACTCTACTAGTGTTATGATGAGGTTCGAGTACAGTGCTGTTATATCTTCCTCAGATCTGGATATGATGGCCTGATGTATGCTTTGCATGACGTAGCCTTTCCATACCACTGTGGACACTTGGTGGTCAAAGTTTAGATTGCCATCAATGTGTGTTCCCAGGTCTTGCACCACTGTGTTTCAGCATAGGGGGAGTGTTGTCAATGCTGTTATTAGTGGGGAATTCCACTATGCAGACGGCCAAAATAATGACACATTTTGCATTTAGTTGCAGACCGTGTGGCTTTGCATGAAACATTTGTCTGTGTTAGCTCCTTCTGCAGCATGTTAACATAATTGGTGGACTCAATGATTGCACCCGATATGCAAGAATCAGCAAACTTGGTAAGTCAAAGGCTGTATACTTTAGCCTGGACTGTTGAAAAATTGATTCCAAACAGTAAAGGGTGAAGCACAGATCCTTGTGGTACTCCAGTGATGAAAGCTCTACTGGTAGAGGTTGATACACCAACTTTCACAGTATATGTTCTGTTGGTGAGCCAGTTGGTTCATCATCTAGTGAGGTCAGGGTTAATCCCCAGGTGGAAGAGTTTCTCAATGATACCTGAGTGGGGGATTGTGTCCAAATCCTAGGCCAGATCAAGATAGGCAGTATGCACTGGCTTACCTTCATACAGGCCAATCACACAGATTCAAGGCCTATCACACAGATTGAATGGTCTGTGACAACATCACAGATCACCTATAGTCTGACTCAGAGCATACACCTACCTGACACAGTTGCATACATACTTCAACACTCCCTTCAGATGGACTATGTTCCCATAGAAGGGTATACATCAACATGCATCCATCTGAGTGGGGATGAGGCAGCACCTGATGCATGCATGTATAGACACATCCTGACTCTCCTCATCTGTGAGGTAGACCAGCATGTCATCATGAACCTTTTCTAAATGGGCACTAGAAATATGCTGGCTGTATGCAACAGACTTATGAGTTGTTAATGCTACATTTGTGTCTGTTTCATGTGTTAGATTTCCTCAAAGATGTAATCAAAGACATGCATGATGACAACACTATCATCCTGTGGAACTTGAATAGGCCATGGCATTTGACACAAATCCACACTGAGGTATTCACTCAATGATGTTGGATGTGTCCATAAACACCTATATCACTAAGTGGATAGACCACTGGATCACATACATCGCATCTAAATATGTCAAAATGGGTGAAGTGACCTATATCTTGAGTCCAGTGATCAGGTCTATACATCAGGGTTGTCTGCTTGGCCCTTTGTTCATTATTTAAGTCACAGATGTCAAGAATGACATATACATCCTGTATCCAAACAGCTGTCTAAAGAACTACAGATTGTGCACAATCATTGACAACTGTGATATTAGTGTAATACAGATGGCATCAACACAAACACCAAAGATTGCTGTCAGAGCCATGACAACACATGAGATAAAACAAAAGCATGGGGGAATTTGTTACGTTATGAAAACAAACACACAACCCAAGGATAATGTAGACATCACACCCTATAAGCAGGCAAATTGTTATGTGACCTGTGTCCTGGGGTAGATGGTATGTGGAACGCCCAACAGCATGTGGCCACAATTGTGACTACACCCTTGTATGTAACACAACTACTGAGTATGTGCAGGTCATCCACATCAAAGGCCATAATACCTCCATAGGTCACAGCCTTTATCACAGCAATAATGGAATACAATGCACCCTTTTTCATGTACCTCCATACACATCTTCCAATGATGTGTAACTGAGGTGTACCACCTTTGCCACAGTGAGCTGTTACACATCTTGTTGGCCGTACCTAGGTATTCTTTTTGTTGCATAAACATTATTGTCTAATAGTACACACTGCCCATCAATATGTTATACCTGTTCCAGTGATGCACATAGTACATACATAGCTGTTTGACAACATTGATAGCATGGGTTACATTTGTAACAGTGTGGAATGTGCCATATATATCTGCCATGCACTCCAGTCAACTTGTCTTTATTGATCATAATGTCAACTGCAGGTATAGCAGTGTCCCCCATAATACCTCCAGCAGATGTTACAATGTCAGGATGGTGTACCCTGACAGATTGCTGACATGTCACAATAGTTGTACAAGTGTGTTTATGCAGAACCATTGATGATCATTCAGAATCACATGTGTTATGTCAGAGACATAGGATTACTGGTGGTATAATTCTGATATTGTCCGTGATTGTGCTTGCTTCTTTTACTGTTGTCCATGAGCCTGTAACTGTGTCCCACTTGTTGGAGACCTCTGCTGACATTACAGTCATATTCAGCCAAATCAGTTTGCACAGCTTCACAATATGTACCCAACCACAATTGTATACAACATCCCTGATAGATGTCCTCTCCACTGTGCATGCCAGGATGCTTATATCACAAAGACATCTTCTCCAATGTTATATCACATTGTCTGACATCACATAATATACATTTTCAGAGTCCAGTCAATACTGTACCATGTTGACATGTGATTAGGGTTCCTTCTGCAGCTTTCTTCCATTTACATGCCCTTATCTGCTGCACATTAAGATGCTTCATCTGTCCTCTTTCCCTATGTTCATTCCTACATTTCATCTGTGTGTCCTATTTAATAAATGTATTCCCCTGACTGTTTAGTTTACATGGCAGTTCACGTACTCTTGCAGATCATTTACACAACTTTTGTACAGAATGCCTGGAATGGGATTCCACAATACTTTGCACTGTATACACTGTCCTGTAATGTGCTGGGATCATATGCGTTGCAATATGATAAACTCAGGTAATCATTGTGGCATTCTGTGAAATACTGCTAAGCTAGTTTGCTGTATGATAAACAAGTTTGCTCTCTGTGTTGCTTTACATGGTTTCCTGTTTGGCAACACTGTTGTCAGCCATGAAACCACACTTGTTTACATTTAAATGCAATGCACTGCATGAATATGTAATGACTGCTGCTGTTCACTGTACAAACATTTAAACTCCATGTAGGCTTCACATGAAGCCTACACAGAGTTTATTGAATCCCACTGTATACCTCTGTATTGCTGAAAGTAGTTTAAAGAGAAATATTATGAAATTTGTCATATCTGCAATAGAGAATCAAAAAATAATGCATATATATATATATATATATATATATATATATATACACACATACACTCACACACACACACACACACACACACACACATATATATATATATATATATATATATATATATATATATATATATATATATATATATATACAGAGAAAGAGAGTGATACATATATATAAAACAGTAGGAATGTAAAGAACATAGGTTAAGGTAGAAAGTCAGCTCAGGTCTGGACAACATTTAGGATCTGCAGGTAAACTAATCAGTCAATTGGTAGTATTTTAAATTTTAAGTTACATAAAATCCCATATTCCATTGATAATGATTCCAGTGTTTATGACTCTAACCTGACATCATTTATAAGATACTTTCAATTTTTGGTATCTAGTGATGAGATACTAAGTGAGATAGAAAGAGGGTGAAGAACTTTAACAAAATAATTAAACTCTTTAAAATAAAAAAAGAAAAAAAAATGTTAAAGACTGAAGGGGTCTATATCAATTTTTCTTAGGCTATAAGAAGGCAAGACGGGAACTTTTTGTTTTGTCATTTTCTCTCCATTGCATGCTGCCCACCAGCTTTCCTGTGGCCCAACCTGTGGTTGATAGCCCTATTACCGGAAACTGTTCTCAGGTAGCTATCTATTTTTCTCTATGGCCCTAATTCCTCCCCAGAACCTGGCATGCACACTTGCTCATAAGAGTGTCTACTATGCCTTTTTTTTTGCTTTTCCTTATGGACATACACATTCCTTATGGACATACAAATTTCTAATGCATACACCCTATGAAAGCTACCACACAGACATTACTCTGCAGAGTCTGGCACACATTTTTGGCCCATAAATGTTATGGTGTGCACCTCCGATTTCAGTAGCTGCCAACATTTCAGCAGACAGTAACATGTCCCTTTCTCCAGGATGGGTAAACTAGCATTTGCTGTGCACTCCCACTCTCCTGTGTCAGCTGCTCCAGCTCCTGTTTCAGTAGACAGTCCAGGATTGTCTTGGTCAAAGTACTTTATCCCTCTGTGTCATGGAACTGTCCAAGAGGGGAACCTAACTTTGACTGACAGAGTGCTTGAATATTAATTTTTGTTTGACATCTTAGACTAAAGAAAAACAGATATTTCTATTAAAGGAATGAATGAGGAATATGAATTGCAGAACTGCTTGTCTCAAACAGAGTTAAAATGAATTGGTTTGTAGAAGGGATAACCTCTTTAATGGAGTGGTTGCCATCAGAAACCAAGGCAACTGAATCTTGATTTATGAGAAAGAGAGTTTTTGAAGGCTGGAAGCAGATGGCATAGAAGGCATTTAAGCTTCATTTCATGTACTGACATGCATGCATGGATGTTTGAAATTATATTCAGATAACCAAACACTATATCTATGTGTAAAGCAAACTGGCATGCATTCTCATTAGTAAAGATGATGTGGAAAAATGTGAGGTGTATCAATTAACTATATACAATATATTTTTAATGAAATGGGACCCAGAAAAGCTGGAGGCTTGTGATACAGAATATATCTCATTCCAGGTCAAAAACTCTAGAAGTAGGAGAGAAGGACCACTGAAACTGTTTCAGTCACAGTAAGCAAGACATAACATAACCTGCAGCTTAGTGAATCAGTAACTCCTCTCCAGCTGTGGTTCTGCCGGTCAGACTTACTAAGCACTGCAGCAGAGATCTTTCATTCATGGTGTGCTCAGTGAAACATCAGGGATAAAGTTATTTTAATTTACATCTACTGGACAGTGAACCAGCAGAACTCTTATCTGCCATGCAGGAGAGTTGGGTTTGATTCCCAGTCAATGTTTGTAAAAAGCTGTTTTTTACTTTTTTCTTCTCAGTACTTATTTAATTCAATTAATGTCTTAATTAATGTTTTATTTTGATAGGATGGCTGTGTCATGTGTTTTATATTAAAGAGCTGAATGCTTAGTTGTTTTTATTCATTGCACCAAAGAAGGGTTGTTCTAACCTGAAAGCTTTGCATGCTTTTACCTTTGTGATTTTGTTGGCTATTAAATTTGCTTCCTGACTTAGCTGATTTGCTTTTTTTCTTTTGGATTTTGTTGTTTTTGCTGTTAACCAGTGTTTACATGACCCTGCCTTCCTTTTTCTCTGGACATAAATAATACAAATATCCTGTGCTTTTGTACCTCACCTATGAAATCTGTTTGGAATGTGCCCACCTATGCTCTATAATTACTCTTGAATTATTATCTTTTCCAACCAGCAATTTTATATATTTGTATATTCACATCTGGTACAGTATTCCAGAATTATGTATGCTGTATACCTAGTTCCCTTGGGTCTTGATGCTTGTTGCATTTATCATATGAGGAATGATGCAGAAAACACTTGAGAGCAGTCTGAACAGGCATATTTTGTTTGTTTAACAAGAGATAACTAAGCCTTTTTAATGGCATCATGTATTAGATGTTAGGTTAAAAAATACTATAAACTGTAGAAATAGAGATATACACTCCCAGTCCTACAAAATGGGAATAGTACAACCTGAACCTACGCAGCTTCATAATGTTGCAAACTAGCTACCTTATAGAATATAACCATAACTTTAAGATCCTGCTTGCAGAAAGCTAATACATTTTTGCAGCTTATGCAAAAAACTCTAACTGCAGATCTATTGAAGAAAAATTGGCCATTTATCCTAATTAGGTTTAGCAGTAAATTTTAGTGACTACATTTCAGTGGAACAGCTGTCTGTTTCAAAGAACAATACAGACCATTTGTAGTCATGTCTCAATAGAACAGGAACAAGTACAAATCTAAAGGACAATGTTATGCAAGACTGCTTTGTTTATGTAGTTGACTTTAGCCAGAGGACTGTTCTAGCTCCCCATGAAGAGGATGGTCGCTGGGAAAAATGTGCTACAACAAAGCCAGCATAAGCCATTCCACAGCAGGGAAGTATTATATATAATGTATCTTTGTGTAAAGGCCAGGTGTTCAGGATCGTAAGACACATTACACCACTGGCCTCCTCTTTGCTTGTTGACATATGTTCACATATTAGTTACAGCTTTACTGTGTCTGCCCCTTTCTCATTTCACATGCCCCCACCTTGTACTGCACAGGCCTGCAGTTATTCCCAACAGCATCTGTTAACTCATGTTTAATTATAAGATGCCAGAAACTGTGAAAACATCTTGAAAGCATTTCTATTCACTCAAAATCATGTAAAATTCTTGCTTTTATAGCTACTTTCATATAGTATGCAAGCTAAGAAAGACCCTAAATGAGTATATATTAAAATGCTGAAAGTCAGCTGGGCTACTATATTGGATTCTACTTATGAACAAGTGCTAATGCATTAATCCAAGGAGATATAATGTGTAATTTGGAATGAAATCCTGACTTAATAGCTTTTATGACATTTCAACTGGATGGATGTTAGAAGTGAGATGCAATTGTGTCTCCATAAACATGTCATTTAAATACATGTTAATTTTACAGTAAGCTGATGTAGTTCATTCTTGCTGACCTTTTTGTATGTATTACTACTTAAAACGTTGTTCATTCTAGTAATATATTCATCGTTTTCCATAAGAACTAACCCTACCCCCTTATCCGGTTTCATCATTCTAATAGGTTTACTCCTCAATTTATTTAGTGCCTGCCATTCAGTTACAGTCAGGTTACTTTGTCTCTTACTATTATTTTTTAACAAAGTTCTGATATCAAGTTCACAAATCTGGTCAAAGACATGCAACTTTGGATGAATAGGAGGGTTATAGTGACTAGGAATATGTAGTTCCCTATGGGAAAAGTTATGTCCATCAAGTACAATTGACAAGTTTAACTTTCTTATCAAACATTTAAAGTCTAACAAAGTTTTAGCCAAATCAGAACAACAAGTAGGGACAAAGATAAAACCCTTTGAGAACAGTTCTACTGTGTCATTGTCTGTCTTTAAGATAGAAAAATTATAAATCTTAAAATCTCCTGTTTCATTCATGACAATGTTACAGTTATTTTTAACAACGAGTTGATCTACCTTTTCATTTTCGCCTTCCCTCTCATGTTGTATGGGTTCTGTTGGTTCACTAATGGCATTTTCTGGGTCTTGTTCCTGGCTTGGTGAAAATTCTGTTGGTTAGTTTGTAAAACCTGAGAATAAGTATTAGTCCCTTGGTTAGGATTATTAGTTAGCAGTTTGTTTCTGTCATTTTCAGTTCTTTCACTATTTCCACTGTCTCTTTCCATCTGAGCTGTATACAAAATACAATAAAGAACTGTGTTTACATATAAGTTCTGTAGTTTATTTAAGAAAAAATGTAGCACATTCATCTATCTTATTTAATGTCATTAACTTGAATTTCAGTTTTGGCTTTTTACATATTCATGATTTGAAACGTATAAGGGGTATTTTTACTTTATTACTTTATGTAAACATTACCTTTAGTCCAGGTAGGTTAGGGTAAGATTCTACCTTGAGGTGTTAATTTATTTACTTAATTAATTAATAATTTACAAGGTTCAGTCACATGATATTTTTAAATACTTTTTATATAGTGATTTGAACGTTCCTTATTATCTGAAGAAGTCCAGCCACTGTCCTAGATGGAAAGTACTTAAGGAAATTGTTTATTGCTTATTTTGCTGTTTGTGATTTTATTAAACCTCAGTCCTTCAGTCCTCAAGTTATCGGCTGTTACATTTTTTATTTTATTGCCTCTTACCTGCTATGCAGTGGCAATATCAACCACAACCCAGGTCCAATAACAAGTCCAACAAATTACCAACATCAGCCTAGAACCAATACTAGCCTACTTAAGAAACCATCCAGTGTTCTAATAATAAGTCATAACATAAGCATCCTTAACAAAATCACTGAGCTCCATGCAACCATAGCATTGTACTTACCTGACATAATCTTCCTTACAGAAACATGGCTCAAACCATGCATTAAAAATGAAGAAATACTTCCCCCTGGTTATAGCATACTATGAAAAGACAGTACAGTTAAAAGAGGAGTCAGAGTCACTATCCTATATCAGAACAACATCAATGTTGAACTATTTAACACAGAAATCCCTGCATTTAATAATGCAGAGATCCTACTTGCTAAGGTAAGACTAAATGCACAAAAACAGCTATATATCATAGGATCATATATCCGTCCAGGAGATAACATCAAAATCCTAGATCTCTTCTCCACTGACCATCAGAAACCCTCCCCCCAAAAACATTATACTAGGCGACTTCAATATTGATTGGACCTCACTTAAATCACCCCACTGATCAAATCATATTAACCTTTACGGCTTCTCACAGCTTATACAAACCCCTAATAGGGTAGACAAAACCTCCAAAAAAGAATCAGTACTAGACTGGATTCTCACCAATTGCCCATTTTCCACCAATAATTTCGGTATACTACTCTACACGCTAAGGGACCACCTCCCAACCTTCTTCATCAGAGACCAAACAAAACTCACTAGAATTAGCTCTCTTAAACACATCAGATACACTAAAATCTTCAGGGCTGATGATCTTACTACAGCCCTGAACCACTCTAACTGGCCCTCTCTTTTAACATTTCCTTTAGATGAAGCAGTTGAGTATTTCAACACTATCTTCTTAGGCCTTCTCAACCAACTTGCCCCACCAAGACAGATCTACACTAAAACCATCTATGCCACATGGCTTACCAAGAGCACTACGCAACGTATGAAACAAAGGGAAAAAACATGGGATGCCGGGTGCAAAAACAAACCTACTCCTAATGGGTAAATATTCTTAGAACTGAGAAACACTGTAAAAAAACAAATCAGACTAGACAAACAAAAATACTATAGTGAAATTCCAACTAAGCACAATACCAACCCACAAAAGTTCTGGGTATCTATAAATAGTATTCTCCAACCAGGTAAATCAACAACTCCTCATCCAAACATAGACACCACCTTTATAAACACAGCCACCCAATTCAATGATTTCTTTATCAACTCTATACTAAAGCTGTCAACAGACCCACCATCCTCAACCCCCACTATACTATATACCCCATCAAGTAATGCCAACTCCTTCACCCTTCAACCTGTAACAAATTATACCATCTATAGACACCTATCAATCATAAACCCACCACCCTAGCAGTAGACAACCTACCTGCCCAATTCCTACAAATAGCCGCCAAAGCCATTTTTTACCCAATCTCTATAATCATTAACATTTCATTCTCAGAATGAAAGGTGCCACTTCTCTGGAAAATCTTCCACATTATACCAATACACAAAGGGGGCACCTCCATTGACCTAACAAACTACCGCCCTATAGCTATACTTTCCCCACTGGCTAAAATACTGGGAAAATGTATAAATACCCAGATCTAACACATCTCCTCTCCAACACTTTTCTTGTCGAAACTCAACACGGATTCCACCCCAACCATAGCACTACCATTGCACTCATCCATTTTAGTAACCTAGTAAATATGCAACGCAACAATGGCCAACTAGTGTCTGCAGTTTTCCTTGATTTATCAAAGGCATTTGATACAGTCTCCCATACAAAACTTCTAACATCACTTTCATAATTAAAACTAACTACCTCCACTCTATTATGGTTTCAAGATTACCTCTCTTGCGAGATAGTGTAGTGGATAGAGCATCTGCTTTGCATGCAGTCATTCTCCCAATGCCAACAAGCTATTCAATGGAAAAACTCCCTTTCCCTCTACTTCCTGTAAAACTAGGAGTACACCAAGGATCAATCCTAGGACCCCTACTTTGCACTATATTTACAAATAATCTACACAAAGCCACCCCTCTAGCAACCCTGGTTCAATACGCTGATGACTCCACCTTAATCTGCTCTGCCCCCATCCTCCAACAACTTCACATCAAGAATCAAGAAGCCTTTATATCCATCAAAACCTGGATAATAAACTCCCAGCTAATACTAAATCCTAAAAAGACCCAACTTATGCTCTTCCATCCTTCCAAAGCAGCAGTACCTATTCCCCCATTCTCTATTTGCATCAGGCAATACCCCTATCCCCCCATCACACAAACCAAATTAGTAGGGGTCATTATTGACAATAATATGAAATGTGACAAACACATAGCTCATTCAATAACAAAATCAACAAAAAACTAGGTACTCTTTACAGATGTAAAACCTTCTAACCAGTAACAGTAAAGTTACCCTAGCTCATACCCATCTTCTGTCTACCCTACTGTATGCTTCCCCTGTCCTAATTAATCTAAACAAGAGAGATTTAAACAAGCTATCAGTATGCTACAATAAAATAGCAAAATTTCCCACAAACCCGTCCTGCCGCACCCACCACTGTCAAGCCCTAAAACAGTTTTCCTGGCTGGAACTCCCTAACACCTCAACTCTAAACCAACTTCTTCTAGCTCACCAAATAGTGTACCAACCTGACAAGACTCCAGCCTTACAAGACCTGATCATCCTCTACTGCAGTGACCGAGAACTTAGATCCACTAACAAGGCACTAATCGTAATCTCCAAAAAACATTATAGCTCTGGTGACTCCCTGTATTCTAACAACATTGTCAAGACTTGAAACTCCCTACCAGTATAAATCAGGGTATAACCTAACAAAATAATTTTCAAAAGACAGCTTATTCCCCACCTACACAACTCCTGGACATACAACTGCCTAGCACCTGGGTAACATAGCCAAACACCTTTCCCCTACCAACTATCCAACCTCTGCTTTAAAACTCCCACAGATGTACTATATATGATCACACATTACTTAACAACTCACTGCCACCTACTCCCCACTGTCGCATCTATACCCACTAACTCTCCCCTAGACTAAGTTGAAAAGCTTTTCCTTAAAATGTCAATGAACCTCATATGAACTTGTCTATTTTCTCCTCCTTTGACAAACTGGCTAGTATTTTTTATTTTTTTCCTTTCTTCTCTTATCTTCATTGCATCTTCAAGATATTTTCTACTAAACATACTGTATGAACAATAATCATAAGTTACTACCTGCTATACTTTTAATTGTATGTCTAAACCACTATGCTTATGTAAATATCTTTATGCAATCATATGTTATCCACTATATTTTATAACTGTATGTGTAAACCACAATGTTCATGTAAATACCTTATGGATAGTATGTTAGCAATTGTTCTGGAGCTTTTTCCTCCACTGCAAATGGACAGTAAACAAGTGTAAAATAAATAAAATAATAATAAAACAAATGTCTGGAAATCCTACAAAACATAAGGAGACATAAAATCTCACACAAAAACTTAAAAAGAGCTTAGAAGCAAATGTCAAAAACAACGGAAGCCAGATATGCATTCTCCTCTGGAAGGATGTCACAAGAAAGCATAAAAGACCTACTTATAAATAATATGAGTGTACCTAGTTGATAGGGTTGTTACCTGTCTCACTTCCTGCAGAGAAATCCTGATTTCAGCAGTTTGGTCCTATTATGGCAGTGGTCATCAACATGGTAAATGTGTTGATACTTTACAAGAATTACAAGAATAAAGTATGTTCTGACATTTCTCTAAATGTTACAGACATTTTTGATACTACATTTAATCCATCCATCCTCAAATGTTTTTTTCCATTTTTGCATACGAGACAATCATCTAAAGCTGATGTTCATACCTTAAAATGTAAAGTAGTGAAAACACAAACATTTAAAGTTTAAAGCTTATCATTTCAACACTGTGATGCTGCTTATGTAAATTTTTCAAAGAAGTGACAACTTTCTTTGAACCATTGACTGGTCTAATTGCTCTGGTTGGAAATGAAAGGCATGGTTACATTGGAATCAGCCGTGAATCAGTTTGTTCTCTTCCTCCCCGCAGTAAAGAAACAGTTTCACACAATTCTTGTATTTTTTAATAGCAAAAAGCAATTACTAGAAAATGGAAATCAAAGTCTAGACCATCTTTACTAGTAGTGAATATAATAACACAGATAAAACAACTGGAATTGGGATCTTTAGAAAAGGGAAGGAGCAAACCTCATAGGAAAAAATGGGAATTGTGGGAACAATATATGCAGAGCAGGAATGAGGTTAAAGAGGCAGGATTTGAATGAGCCATACAATGCTTAACTGACAATGATTGGAAGGTTTATAAGTGATGTATAATGTTTGCAATTACAGTTGTTTCAAGTGTGTCTGTGATGTAAACTGTTTGCAACTAAAGTGGTATAATTTTGTATGTTTTTCATTTATATAAATGTAAGATTGCCTTTATCAAATGTGAAAATGTAATAAAGATGTTTTGAAAATAATAGCAGCTGCTAACCTGCTGATATCAGCATGACTAATTACCTGTATAAGATTGTCAGCAGTACCTGACAGGGTAAAGTACAGATTTCACAGTGTCTGTGGTATGCCATCCAGACATGGACAAATTCCTCTGCAAATTATGTGAGAAGTTAAGCTTAAAAGAAGTGGGTGGGTCTTTCCTTTGATTCCAAGGCAAGGAAATGAAAGTTTTATAAAGTACAAGCAGGTTTCTAACTACACAATAGTGGAACCATATTGTAGGAAGGAAAGCAATCTAAGAGTTGATTTAAACTGTAGAAGAAGGTGGCCATTTGCTTTAAAGTATCAGACACAATATGTGAAATGTATAATTAAAATATGACACTGGAGGCTAAACTGTTGCATACAAGTTGACATCAGGTTGTCAAAACCACACACACAACATCTGCCTCACATAGTACACAACACACACAAAGACTAATATATGCTGAGGCACTTAAAAACAATCTTCCTAAACAACAAAGATCATCTAGACAACCCTCTGTCAAAGCTATGCCTCAGCAAGCCAAAAGGCACTCATAAAAAACAATACCTAACAGAACACATACTGTCATTCTCAGTGGATGCCCATACAGTAAGCCCCTAAGGCAAGCAAACAAACTTCCCAGGACTCTCATTACAGGGGACTCCATTGTAAGATATATGGATGCCAGTATATATATGTTCAGGCAGTAATCAGGCTGAACAAGGAGAAGATAACTGTTAGTTGCTTATCTGGAGCAAGGATGTGGCAAATCATGCATGCACTCAAGTCATTATGCTACAGGTACCACTATGATTCTTTCATAGTCCATGTAGGTGTAGATGACCTCTGATGTACCTCCTTGGACAATATGAAGAGAGACATTATGGAGCTTTCAGAATATGTGTCTCAGGCCAGTATGAACCTGGAACTGAGCAGCATATTACCATCACTGAAGATGATGTCACAATATGAGCAAAAGATGATTGATTTCAACAACTGGCTGTCTTTCTGGTGTCATTCTAAGGGGATCCAATATTTGTTAGCTTGGGGGGACATGGTCAACAGACCACTTTATTTTGTCAAGGATGGTGTTCACCTTTCCCCTCTAGGCTTTCAAATACTTGCTAAGGTTTTGTTTGCCCCTGTAGTGCCTTTTTTATGCAGCGCCAAATTGACAAATCTACAGACATAACAAAATCAACTCAACCTCAAGATGCTACTGCTCAATGCCAGGAGCCTAAATAAAAAACTATACTCCCTCCAAGCCCTTCGCATACATTCTTCAAGAATATAGACATCTGTGCAGTTATGGAGACATGGTTTAAAGTGGCAGAGAGTACCCCGACAGTGCAAGGTTGAAACCTTCCACACTTTTAGACTGGTAGCTAGACAAACAAGGGCTAAAGGTAGTGGTGTCTCGATATACATCAATAACAAGCATACCTCTAGGGTGGCCAAACAGGATGATATGCCAGAGTACCACCATGTACAGATCACCATAGACAAAATCCTGTACCATATCCTATGTAGCTATAGGTCACCCTGTATGTCCGAAGAAGCTCACAATGCATACTTGGACCTACTGGAGAAACTTGCAATCCAACCTAACACCCTACTCATGGGAGACTTTAATTACCCCTCTATAGATTAGAAGTCTTACATGGCCTCAAATCTACAGGCACAGAAATTCCTAACATTTGTAAATACAAACAACCTTGACCAAATAGTGAATACACTGAGTTACTCTCAGAAACTCTGTACAACCATGTCAATGACTGCATAGAGACTGCTGTGCCTACTAGAAGTAAGCCCAGAACTAACACTAGAAAGAAACCACCCTGGTGGCTTCTCAAATTAAACAGGATATACAACAAAAGGAAAAAAAATATGACAGAAATCAGAAAGGGTAATTCCCATAAAGATAAAAACTCTCTTATTAAAGTAAATAGGCAACTAAGGGGGCTAATTAGGTCAAACAAAGCCAACTTTGATGTTAATATCCTTGTATGTGAAAGATAATCATAAGGCCTTCTGCAGCTATGTCAGAAACCAGAAGGGCAGCACACAGCAATGTGCTGAAGCAGTAGTTAATGGTGCAACATTCACCATGCCTGGCGATGTAGATAATCTCCTAGTGGATAAATTCATTTCCAACATTACCTCCCTCTTAACCCCAACCATCTGTCCAATAATACCCTCAAATATAACCTCTCCAACTATAACTAGGGTGCATGTACTGGCTCCACTCACTAAAGCAAAGAACACGGCCTCAGTGGGCTCCTATAACATCCCAGGATACCTCCTGAATAGTCTAAAATACTTAGCAGGACCCCTGGAGTCATTATTTAACTATAGTCTTAAAACAGGTTTTGTGCCACATGAATTGAGGACTGTGATGGTCATCCCCCTTCATAAGCGAGGACCTTCAACAGATCCTGGAAACTACAGACCCATTTGTCTAACTAGTCTTATTTGGAAAGCCATGACAGTTTAGCTTTGTCAAAGGAAGATCGTGCTTACTGAATCTGGTGGACTTCTTTGGAAAAGGTCACTAAGGCAACAGATGAGGGTAAAACTGTGCATACTATCTACCTAGACTTGGCTAAGGCATTTGATACAATACCCCACTCAAGCATTGTCAAAAAACTTCGAGAACTAGGTATAAACTGCTTTATAACACACTGGATAGCCAGCTCGCTTACTGATAGGATCCAGGAGGTTAGAAATGGAGAGGCCACCTCCACAGAGAGGTTAGTCACCAGTGGAGTCCCCCAAGGCTCTGTGCAAGGCCCAGTCCTCTTTGGGATCTACTTATTGGATGTCAAAGCCAATGTCAAAGGCCTCAGGCTAATCATGCTTTCAGATTGGAGCAGCCATTGAATCCCTCCAAGATGAGAACACACTTCAGGAAGGTCTAATACAGACAAATACTTGGTGTGAAAGCCATGGCTTAAAACTCAATACCAAGAAATGCATTACAGTACCTTTTGGGAAGTCTGCCATCCAGGGTAACTATGTCAATAAATCACTCTTAAAAGTTGATTCACTAGTGAGGGATCTGTGAACTCATGTAGATAGTAACCTAGCCTTTGACCAACATGTGTTCAAGGTAGTAAGAATATCACACCTTGTTACTCAACTTATAAGCAAGGGCATGCCATCTAAGTCCAGAGAAGCCATCATACCACTGTACTCGGCCCTCATCAGGCCAATCATAGAGTATATTGCTCCTTCTGTTTATACCTGACCAGACTCATTTAGCAACTGGAAGACCCACAAAGGTTCCTTACAGAAATAATACAGGGAGTAAACACAATGTCCTATGCTGATTGTCTCAAAACTATGTCTCTTTACTTGGTATCATACAGGCTTATGGACCCTGTTTTGATGAATCTTTTGCACATCTGCAGAACAAACAGCATCAGAACTACTAGATTAAAAGACATACATTTTGCTTGCAACATAAATAGGACATGTTGGAGAGTCAGATATGTTTCTCAGAGAATTCCCATTCTGTGGAACAACCCCCCCCCCATCCATGTAAAGCAGAATTCCTTCCAATCCCTATTTAAGCACAACTTGGACTAATGGATGTGTAATTGGAAATTCACTCCTTTTCTGGTGCATATGTCTCTGATGGACAAAACCAGTCAGTAAATCACCTCCTATAAATCAAATGTGTACGTCACATTCAGGTTGCATGGCTAGGCTTTTAAAAGCCATAGCAGTCATTAGCCTAGTATACACCTATGAACCTAAACTATAGTCTCGGAGAATGACATTTTCCATCCATTTAGAAATCATCTAAAATTGTACCTTTATTTTAGGTAGGAGACAAGCTGAAGGTTGAAAATCACAGACTAATCTCTATGCTTAAACAGCTTTAGTTAACATGATAAACCATATTATGACTCAGTATGATGGTCTCACTACTGCAACTCTGTTCTTAGAATGCTCAAAAGCCTTGATGCTGTCAATCATGATATTCTAATGGGCATAGTAAAACACATTTGCTGTTCTCAAACAGTATTAAGCTGGTTCATAAGTTACCTAAGATTGAAACCAAACATTATCATAAAAGAACTCTTATCTCACATTCAACTGACATATGGTTTTATTTTGGAGCTACTGTGTTTTACATATTTACAAATAATGTGCATTAGCGCACAAATGGCCTTAAAGTTCAACAAAATAATTATGACTTCACAGTTATGTGCAGCACAGCTATCCTGTTATTGCAAACTACAACAATCAATAAAAATACTTCCTAACTGGCTAAACAAATGTAACATCATTTTAAATTAGAAAAATAATAATTTTGTACAAAAAAATAACACAATCTACCAAAACAATCAAATTTTACATAACATAGACACTAAGATTGTGCTATAATGTAGATACTTACCTTGGTCTCACCATAGACAGCAAACTCACCTTTATTGACCATATCAGCAACATTATTAAAGATCTAAACAGAAGATGAAGGTGCCCTCTGCTGAAATAAACAAACATTTAACTCCAAGTACAAGATACATGTTAACCAATGCAATCCTTGTACCCAAACTTTTTTATGGCTGTATTGCTATGTGTAACTTAAACAAAAGAATTAATCGAAACTGCAATCCACATATAAAATTACTGCTACATTTGTAGCTCAGCCAGTAACTAGCATTCATACCTGTAACCTTTTTAACAAATTAAATTGGATGGATATTGTATGAAAACAAACTGAAATAAACTTACTTAACCTCCTTTTCACACACACACACACACACACACACACACACACACACACACACACACACACACACACACACACACACACACACACACACACACACACACACACACACACACACACACACACACACACACACACACACACACACACACACACACTATGCTACAAAATTCAGTGCCCAGCTTAAGTTCCCTAATGAACTCTACTGAAAAGACCCTGAGATTTAACAATAAAAATCTTATACAAACTGACAAAACAATTGCAATGACAGGTGACAGGACTCCAACTGCATTTTTACTCAGATATGTAATATGCATCTTTTTAAACTTAGAACTATCAGCAAGGCCAGGACTTTTAACAATTCATGGAAATCCCACCTTACAATACCATTAACATACTACAACAGTGATGTGGCTTGACAATTCTCATCAAATGTCTCATTTCTTCTTGTACTATTTTTTTTTTATCCTGTGCATTAATGTTTGCATGTTGTCATCTACACTTATGTTTTTTCTCTTCTTTTATATTTTTGCAACCTTTCAATAACCGTATCATACTGTTGATATATGTTTTATACTTCTTAACTACAACTGCAGTTGTTTAATACTGCCATAGTTTAACATTTTATTTCTTATATTACTGTCTGCATGATTCAATTGATTTTACTTTTCTATGCCCCATCTAAACACAAGCTTTACCCAATAGGACCAACCTGGTTAATAAAGTGCAAGTGAATAAATAACTAAATACATTCATGCTGAGAAATGCTATTTATTTGTTTATTTATGTATGCATGCATGCATGGATATATGTAGGTATGCATATCTGTTTACCGAGGGAGTACACTGATCAATACTGTCCGTTTTCAGGCATAGCCTGGTTGAAAACGGCACAGTAAATACAACGTTAAAACGAAAGAGAAAAAAACAAAAGGAAAACAAAGAAAACAACAATACAATTTTTTGTAAGCAATACAATTTTAAAACAGATAATAATATAGTTAAAATTAATACACAGAATTACAACGAGGCAATAATCCTAGAGCTGTAACTTATTTGCATTTATTTATTTATTTACATTTGTTGACCGGGAGTGTCAGACTGGACGTAGGTCCATTTTCAGTGGAGACCCGGGGAGAAAAGCTCCACAGTTAAAATAAACAGACAGTAGTTACATTGGATTACATAGCGATTAACAATTTATCATAGCAATTAATTACAAACATATTTACAGATGAAGAACATAGTGCATCAGTAGACAACTAGAATCTTTATCTGCGAAGTACATAACAGACATTAACAAATGTTACAATAAGAAGTTCCTGCTGTATAATAAGTAGGTATGTTTTTAGGTGTGCCTTTAGTAAAGTTTTTGAAGTGGGTGCATGATGGTACGGAGGTAATTGTGGGTGGGAGGGAGTTCCATAATTTGGCTATGGTGCAAGAGAATAGTGTTTCATCAGCAGAGTTATTGGCTTTAGTGATCTGCAAGTGATTTTTGTTGCTGGATGTTAGTGGTCTGGTGGTGCGATAGGGTTGGAGTAGATTCTGGAGGGATGGGACATTTAGTGGATGGTTTACTAGTTTGTGGGCAAGTGATAGTTGATACCATTGAAGGAGGTGAGGGAGTTCAAGCCAGCCCAGTTCAGCAAGTGAGAGACAGTGGTGACTACGGTAGGATGCCCCTGTGGCGAATTTGGTGATTTTGTTGTAGCAGGTCTCTATCTTGTTTAGATCACATTGCCTTAGGTTGGTATATATTGGAGAAGCATAAAGTAGGGTGGAGATAAGGTGGGAATTTGCTATTGAAATCTTTGCTGGTTTGGTGAGAAGTTGATTACTTCTGTATAATGCTCCTAGTTTTTTGTGGACTTTTTTTATGGTCATGGATATGTGAATGTCAAATTTTAGTTTATTGCCTATTTCCACTCCTAGCAATTTGGTGTGTTCAGTTGGGTATATAGTGGTGTTGTCTTTTGCTGTGATGTTAAAGTGAGAGTTGTTCTGAGTATGTTTGGTGGGTTGGAAGATGAGTACTTTAGTTTTGTTTGGGTTGAGTATTAATTGTGCATCGGATAACCAAGTTTCAACAGAGGAAAAGGCTTCCTGTGTGACTTTTTGCAGTTTGGGTAGGGACTGGGCTGAGCAGATGATTGCTGAGTCATCTGCATATTGTATGAGTGTGCCATGTTTTTTGGCAGAGGCTAGATTATTGGTAAAAACAGAGAAGAGTAAGGGTCCAAGGATGGATCCTTGGGGAACCCCTATGGAGACAGGTAGTTGGGGAGATATGTCATTCTGCCATACAACGGATTGTTGGCGGTCAGACAGGTAACTCTGAAACCAGTTGGTGACTGATTGAAAGAAGTGAGACCTTGTCAAATGCTTTAGATAGGTCTAGGACAGTAGCAGAGGAGAGATAGCCATTGTTTTTATACTGAAGGATAGTGTTAGTAAAGGAGAGTAAGGCAGTGGTGGTGCTATGGTTTGGTCGGAAACCATGCTAGTACTGTAAAGGAGGTTGTTAGTAAGGAGGCAGTCTGAGACCTGATAATGTATGCATCTCTCTAGTATTTTGGAGAGTAGAGAGAGAATAGCTATGGGGCGATAATTGGTTAGTTCTGTGGACGGGCCGCCTTTGTGGAGGGGAATTATATGTGATACTTTCCATAGTGTGGGAAGGTAACTTTCTGACAGAGATTGGTTAATCAAGATGGATACTTGGTAGGCCAGAGCATCAGCTGTGATTTGTAGGTATTCACTTGGTAGGTTGTCTGCTGCTAATTTGGTGAGCTTAAGTTTAGTTAAGAGTTTTTTTTTTATGTTGGAGGTAGGTGCAGAAGAAAAAGAGAAGGCAGTGGGGAGATTACTAGTTGAAGGTGTGGGTTGGAGGGGAGGGGGGTTGTGTTGTTTAGCTAGTGATAGTATGGTTTGTGAGAAGTGTATATTGAATGAGGTAGCAATATGTTTGGAGGAGTGAGGGATGTTAGGAGGAGGGGTACTGACTTTACCTGGGTGGAGGATGGAGTTTACAGAGGACCAGAATTGTTTGGGGCTGTGTTGGGAGGAGTCTAGGGCAGACTGGTAGTATTGGAATTTGTCTTGTTTTATTAGCTTTTTAACTCTATTGTGTTGTTCTAGGAATTTCTGTCTAGTTGAGGGGGTTTTGGTTTTGTGCCAGTGCTCCCAGGCTTTATCCCTGTTTTTCATTTCTGACTTAGTGGTTTTTCTGTAGCCATGGGGAGGGTTGTGCTTTCATTCTGGAAAGTCTTATGGGAGCATGGTAATTAAGGATGCTCAGGAAGGTAGTATTAAAAAATTTAACTGCTTCATCAAGACTGAGGTACTTTAGGGGATTATAGTTACATTCTTTGAGGGATGAGATGAATGTGAGTGGGTTAAAGTTTAGTTTTTTTATGTATTTGATGGTAGATGACAGGTTTAGCTTGGTATAGGTATTTTTTGAGTAGGAATGTTGGGGAGTGATCACTGAGGCTATCTGATAAGCAGCCTGTTATATATGACTGGGGGCTCTTACTGACTAGTATCCAATCCAGAGTAGTGTGCTTGCTGGAGTTTTTATTTATCCTGGTTGGCGTCTGGACTAGTTGGGTGAAGCCATGAAGGTTCATATGATGGGTTGGATTGTTGCCAGAACAGGATTGCCAGTCAATATTGAAATCACCTAAAATGATAGTTTCTTGGGGGAGATGGTGGGTAGACCAGCTGAGGAGGTTTTCTAGTGGAGGGATATTTTGGCCAGGTGGGAAGTAGAATCCAATTATGTTGATGGTTTTGTTTTGGTTTATTTTGAGGTTTGTATATATTATTTCTTCATTGCCTATTTGTGGAGCTGATGATTTTAAAATCTGTATGTTTAGATGCTGTTTAAATATTATAGCTACACCGCCTCTTTTCTTGTTTAGCCAGTCAACTCTTAGTATGCCGTAACTGGTAGGGAGTATTTGCTCACTGGTAATGTGAGGTTTTAGCTAGGTTTCTATCAGGATGACTATATCTGGGGCGTACAAGTCTATGGTGGCATGGAGTTCATGGACTTTGTTGGATATACTTCTAATATTTAAGCTTAGTAGAAGGAAGTACTTGGCTTTCTATTGGCTGTGATATGGGAGAAGTTCTGGTTTCTAGTCTGATTATTATCAAATGGATGTGCTTGAGCAGCCATTACAAACTTGCTGAACCTAAATATGTACACTATATACAATGCTAGTATATATGTTTATAAAATGGAAGAAAGAAGTAGCAAAAGGGAGACCAGAATAAAAGTGCTGAAATAGTGGATAGATAGATAACGAAAATGGTCGCCGGATAGACTGCTCCCTATTCACTGAGCTCCTCAATACTCTGATACTACCAGCAATTTCTAATAACTTTTAAGAGAATTGTTTCCACAGTTTTTTCTACAGAAAGTATCTCTGGTATATCTTCTTCATTCTGGGATTATTCATTTTTGGAAAAAGTGCAACTTTTATATTATTTTACCTCAGAGTGTCTTTTGGCATCAACAGTCTCTGGACACCTGCACTATAGAAGCTCCTATCTGGGTCAGTATTACTGTTTTCACACCTCTTTTCTGGGCATGGCTGGCAACTCTGATTCCATGGAGACGCAGACAACCAAGGCCAAATTCTCCTCTATGCTTTCTCCAGAAAAGGACTCTGGCTCTAAAAGATTAAGAACCACCAAACAAGCTACTGAGAACATTAAAGTAAGTACTAAAGATAAAAATGACTCCAATTTTCATTTAGATGATTTGAAAATGGCACTGCAGCCCATTCAAAGTGCTATTCAGTCTTTTTCTGAACAATTTACTGACTTTGGTAAAACTCTAAGACAGATTAATGACAGAATGGACATAATTGAAAATAAAAATCTGGATATGGAAATAAGAGCAGACTCCATAGAACATGATTTAAAATCCAAAGATGTTCTCATTACAGAAATACAAGCCAAATTACTGGATTTAGAGGCAAGGAGTCGCAGGAATAATATAATAATTAGAGGATTACCGGAATCTTATGAAAACCAAAATTTAATTTCAGTGACTAAACAAATATTTGATGCATTACTTAACTTTGAGACAACTACTAACACCTTAATTGTTGAAAGAGCGCATAGAGCCCTGCGTGCCAGGCAAGACTCTACTTTACCTCGGATTATTTATACAAGATTACTAAATTACCAGGACACTCAAAGTATTTTAGAAGCAGCCAAGAGTAAGAAATATCTCATCTGGAATAAATATAAGCTGACTTTTTCACAGGATTTACCCCCACAAATAAAACTGAACAGACAAAAATTATCACCTTATTGTGCTGACCTAATCAAAAGGGGAATAAAATTTCGAATGAGGTATCCAAACATACTTTCTTTTAGTTATAATGACAGAAGTTATATGGCTTCAGAACCTCAAGAAGCTAAGGATATCTTTTTGAAATTATTCAAAATCCTTCCTGACACAGTCATACAAAAGTAATTCTCCTAACCATTGTAAGTACTTTGGAGTTTAACTCGTGATTTTACATGACATTGTAAATATTCTTTAAATAACAGAAGTTATGACAAGCTTTACCACACGAATAAACACTCTGACTTTATAGTGTGTAATATCTGTTTTTATTGGTTTATAGAGATGATAATATCTTAAACATCTTTATTCCAATATATGAAGGTGCCATAATTTTTGAGAAACTCCATTATAGTTTGTTTATGTGGATATATGGTTTTCTGTATGAAATATCACCCAAACAGAATGGAGGGAAAATCTTCTAGACTCTCGTGCTAAAGTAGCGCCACCAACCTGGTTAGAGTTCTGTTGTTTTGTTTTCTGTTCATAGTCTCAAATTATTTTCCCTCCTGTTTTGCCTGCATGATGACGTTATGATTCCCAAGGAAACTGTGACATGTTCGTCCTGTTGAAATCATCCTGAGTGCCGCTATGTTGTCTGCAACTTAACTGCTTGCTTCTAAGGTGATCGGTAACTGTAATTTGAATCCCTGACTATTCCAATCACTAAATACAATGTTTTCCTGGTTTTGTACTGTTGTACCTGATGAAAACTGCTAAGACTCTGCGCCGTTGACTCCAACTGATTAATCCATCATGAAGTTTTGCAAGTAAGTTATTTTCTCTTGCTCAGGATGGCTATTCTGATTTATCCACTGCAAGAAGCTTGTTAAGAGGTCAGGATGCTTCCCATGGACGTACGGAGGTTTTGCTGCCTCTGTGCCTGTGATGCAGGCTATTTATCAGCCTGACTGTGAATTAACTTCCCTTTACATGTTCCATTACCTCAGTATGTTGTGCATTGAGTCAAGCATTTATCTTTATACTGTTTTATATATTCTAGTTAGTGCTCTAGGCACATAATTTTAAATGTGTTTTCTGATCACTAAATACAATGACTTCCTGGTTTCGTACTGTTATACCTAAGACTCTGCGCAGTTGACTGCAACTGATTAATCCATCACAAAGTTTTGCAAGTAAGTTATTTTCTCTCGCTCAGGATGGCTATTCTGATTTATCCACTGCAAGAAGCTTGTTACAAGGTCAGGAAGCCTTCATGGACGCGGAGGCTTTGCTGCCTCTGTGCCTGTGAAGCAGGCTATTTATCTGCCTGACTCTGATTTAACTTCTCTTTACATATTCCATTACCTCAGTATGTCATGCATTGAGTCAAGCATTCATGTTTATATTGTTTCATATATTCTAGTTAGCGCTCTAGGCGCATAATTTTAAATGTGTTTTATTTTATTATTATCTGTTTCACACTGAACCTGGGATAGTGATTAACTAACTAGGGTCCGTTATTTGCTGTTGATCCTTCATTATAAACAAATAATAAGTCTTTTATTCAAGTTTAGGAATTTATATGTCACTTGTACAATTTGAATTTATATTTTTTAGACATAGTTGCTAAGGGCTATATGATGCCTTTGTTATAAATTCTAATGTGTATGATTCAAACACCTGAATGATAAATTTATATATAATAGAATATAAGAACAACATGATACATAAAGAGGCTCTCATTTATTTTTATAATAACATGCTATATATTTTATTAATTTTTGAATGGATTTTAGATGTCACGTGATGTCATTTTTATAGTAGGACTTTAGACTAGTTTGGTTAGTATTCTTACTATTTAGACACCACATTTACTAGAGCCTTACTAATTAATTTAATCTAAGTGAAGAAGATTAATTAGTGTTAACTGTTTAGATATATTATTAACATAAAAATATTACAATTTTATATTTAACTGACAATACTCCATTTCATTAAACTACATATATTTTTAAGGTTTATGACATACATTTAACCTTTTTTCATACACATTTATGATTATCAGTGTTTAGCCATATTATTGTTTTATTAACTATATTTATGTTCCACTATATCTCCTTACAAATTCATATCATAATGCTGTTTTAGCATGGTTTATTTACATTCATTACAATCATATTTACCTGTATAGGAGCTTGTGAATATACAGATGAATAGGAATGTGTATGCCGGGCATTTTGTGTTTTGATAGATATGTAAATATGTTTAGTTTTGATAACTTGTTTATAGTCCTTTTTAGGACTTTACATAATTTTCTTTTTTTTATTTTGATGTTAAGGGTGACCATGTACTTACTTCTTTTGTATAGACTTTTTTGTCTTCCTTCTTTCGTTAGGTTAAGGTGGATAGGCACTGGGTTAGGGAAGAAGGAAGAAAATGAGACTACAATGAATCCTATACTGAAACTTATCTGTACTCAGAATAATCATTTTAACAAAATTAAGTTATGTTTGTTCCTTTCTTTCATCTTCTCTTTATTTATAAATTTATTTAGTTTATTCCATCAATATTAATGGACCTTAGATTGACGTATGGTTAATCTGTTAACAATGGATTCCTGGAATGTAAGAGGCATCCAAAATAAAGACAAGAAATCTTTATTGTTTCATTTAATCTATAAATCTCAAGCTCATATATGTTTTTTACAAGAAACACATATACCTAGAGATGATTGGTACAAGTATATAAATAAAAAATGGATCAAAAAAATAATAGCCTCGGGGGATACCTCTAATTCCAGGGGGGGTGGCTATTATAATTAAACAAAAATTTCAGGGGATTATTATTGAAGAAAAATATGACAAGGAGGGTAGATGGTGCTACTTTACTTCTAATATATACAATCTTGATAAACCACTTTTGGTTCTAAATTTATACGGTCCTTGTAACCATCAGCATTTGTTTATTTTACAAATATATAATATCCTCTCTTATTACAAAGATCATTATGTTATAGTGGGCGGAGACTGGAATGCTGTAATTAACCCTGACATTGATCGAACTAGTTCTTCCTCTTCATATAATTACCAAGCATCTTCTGCTCTTGAAGATTTAATAATGGATTATAACCTTATAGACCCTTTACAATACATTAAATACTCAAAGAGAAAAGATATATACACTTATTATTCAAAATGTTATCATTATTGGTCAAGGTTAGATTTCTTTCTCTTATCTAATTCTCTTACACAATCAGTTTTGGATTTTATTATTGAGCCCAGATTTCTTTCGGATCATTCTAGAATTTTATTAAAATTGAATCTCGAGTTTAAATTTGCTTATGCATTCAAACGGAACTGTTGGACTTTGAATAACAACTTGCTGTCTAATAAAGAAGTTAGTAAACTGTGTATAGAAATAATTCAAGAGATGGAAAACAACTTAGACTCAACAGTTATTCCCTATGATATTCAATGGGCGTGTAAGGCAAGGTTAAGGGTATGTTTATTGGTAAGGCCTCATACCTTAAAAACAATTCAATAATAAAGAAAGATTGTTAAAACTAAGAATTCAGTCTCTTGAGAATCAATATAGATTAAATTCTGATCCTGATGTCTATAAACAAATTATAAATTCTCAAAAAGATCTGATTTTATTACATCAAAATAATCTTTCAATACAGGAACAAAGATTATTAGTTACCTACTCTGAATGGGCTCAAGTACCTTCGAAAACCCTAGCTAGAATAATTAAAAATAATTTTGATAGGCCCCAAATATCGCCCATACAATTCAAAAATAAATTATACAACACGGACAAGGAAATTATGCAACTCTTCACATTACTATATACTGATCGTTATTCCAAATCTTCTAATTTATTAGTAAATTGTCATATAAACAGTTTTCTTAGTTCGATAACATTTCCTACTTTGAATGAAAATCAGCAAAGTATTCTTTCGGCCCCATTAAGTCTTCTTGAAATATCTGAATCAATTGATAGACTCAAACTTGGTAAGTCCCCAGGTCCTGATGGTTTTACTTCTGAATTCTTTAAATTATTTAAGTCAGTAATTGCACCCTTCCTTCTTAAAGTTTATAACTACATAAAAATAAATGACATTTCGGATCTTTATTGGAACACCTCAAAAACTATTCTAATTTTAAAAAACAACAAAGATAAAACAGACCCTCATAATTATAGACCCATCTCATTAATTAATTTAGATATCAAGATTCTATCCTCTATTCTTGCCAACAGATTGGAGAAGGTTCTATCATCAATAATTTCCCCACAACAAGCAGGTTTTATGTCTCACAGACATGTATGGGATAACACTCTCTCTTTGGAATCCATTATTCATCTTACAAAAAATGACAACAACCCAATATATGCATTACTTCTTGATGCATCGAAGGCATTTGATAGAGTGAGTTGGGATTTCCTCTTTCAAACAATGTCCTGCTTTAATTTTCCCATCACATATATTAATTTTATCAAAACCCTTTACAAAGAATCCTTTACCAAATTGTATATTAACGGATCCACATCACATTCTATAAAGATTACTAGTGGCACGAGACAGGGATGCCCCTTATCTCCCTTTCTTTTTAATCTATACTTAGAACCATTACTTTTATACTCAGCACAAAACACATTTCATAGGATTCCTAGGATTTTAAACAATAATTTACTTTTCTCTGCTTTTGCTGATGATTTAGTTATATACTTTCAAACTCCTATTACAGATCTTAAAAAAATAATGAATTCCATTGAGAAATTTTCTCTAGCATCGGACTATCACATTAATTCCCAAAAGACTTATATATTCCCCGTAAACCATCTGGCACATAAACCACATTTATTTCCAGTCTCCTATTTTCATATTACTTTTGGGGTTAAATATCTGGGTATACATATAGATCATAATAATCTGTCTTCATTTCAAAATAATTTACTTAAAATATGGACATCAATAATGTTAGACATGCGTAGATGGGAACTTCTCAACTTATCACTTCTTTCCAAAGCTGCAATTATTAAAATGAATATTCTTCCCAAATTTCTTTATCAATTCAACTCTTCTGATCAAATCATTCCTAAATCTTTTTCGATAAAGTTAACAAAGAACTAGCTAAATTTTTGTGGTTCCCTAAAACAGTTAGGATTTCTTACTCTAAATTATCAACTTCTAAAGATAGGGGTGGTTTAGGTTTACCAAATTTGTATCTCTATTATTTAATTATTTGCTAGCAAACTACTGTCCATTTCTAAACTGAATATCATTCATTATAATCAATGTCCAATTTGGATGAAGTTATGGCATCAGTATATTTTATCCAAAAACATAAACCCTGTTGCCATTCCATTTATCTCCTTAGATATTTTGAATTCACTTAAAATCTCAAACTTTCTAAAACATAAGATCAAAGCATTTCAGGCCTTATTAAAACTTATTAAATTTGATAATATTTTTCATCTAATACAACCACTTCATCTGAACCCTAACTTAAAGTTAGATAATGCACCATTTAATTTAACTAAATATCCCCTTATAAAGAATATGAATGTTTGGGATCTTTTGAAACACAAAGATTTGTCTTTGGCAAATCTTCGAACTACACTGAAAGTCAATTGTAAATATACTATAATTCTGAGTCAGTTAAGAGATGTAATTATGGCTAATTGTGCTTATATAATCCCAAGGGGGCAAGATTTTAATAATATTGATACGGTAATTAGAACATTATTATTACCTGAGAAAAGGTTATCAAAATCTTATAATTTGATAAACAAATTAATTCAAGACTCATTATGTCTCTTTTCTAACTTCTGGGACAAACATAATCCTCAATTAAATGAGAAACAAAAACTCTTGGCCATTAGAAATACTTTGGAACACTCCCCTTTCAAGAAATTGTTCTATACTCAGTTGATGATAAATAATAATGCTTATCATACTCCCTCCAAACTTAATAAATTTGACGCAAATAACTCTCCTTCCTGCCCTTGTTGCTTCTCCTAATGCTGACCTCTTACATATTTTTTGGTATTGCCAATTCTCTCATAAACTTTGGACCTCCTTGAAAGTAAGGTTACAGAAAATGGGGTATCACAAGTCAACTCTTTCCTGGGAGACTGCAATTCTACACATACCTAAGATATATCTGTCTAAACCAGATACACATGTACTCATATTTATCTGTTCTCTTATAAAACTTTACATTTCCAGAAATTGGCTTGACCGTACTAAATTGAATTGGAATGCCTTTAGAACAATGGCATACTTGTACGTGTCAGCACAAAAAACTATGTTGAAAAGTCCTAAAAAAATGGCTTTAAATAATAAAGTTTTAGAAAAGGTCCTTTCTATTATTAATTATGAATATTAGATTATAAACTTTTATCTTTTGTACAGTGTGGGATTTATTTATTCTTCTACTTTATTTTCTCATATGATTGTGGTCTCATTCTATCATTTGCATCCTGGTTACCATTTGTATATAAAGTTTGTTTTTGTGTTGTTGTTTTTGATTTTTTTTTTCACTTTCATGAGTTGAAATGTGCTTTTACAATGTTGTATAACTTAAATCAACTCCTAATTGACTATATATACAATGTTTGTTGGTTGATGTCTTGTTATATTCCATAATTTAATAAAAAGATTTTTGAGAAAAAAAGAAATAGTGGATAGATGCTTAGGTGATGTGACAACTCTGGAAACAGAAATATTGGGCTTGATGAGAAGGTAAGTTCCTTCAGGATGATGTTAAAGGGCTGCAACAGAGGGAGAACTATAATAGAGAAGGAGTGTTTGGTACAATTAAGTTTGGTTGAGGACGTGAGGAGTGTGGAAGTTGCATGTGACTAACATCTGAGGCTGTATGCGGATTTTTTTTCACTTAGTTTAGATGCTAGAAAGGAGAATGTTTCAAGGTGTAGTATTTTATAGACTTCAGCTCCAGGTAATAGGTGCTCTTTCTGTTTTACGGAAGTCACTTAGCTTTGAAAAGGGCATGCCAGTGTTTTTCTCAGGGTGAGGATTTTGCAATACAGCAGCAGACCTTGTTGATGAGGATTTGTAAGATGTCAGAGTTTTTCTGGGAGGCAGCTACAATGAGTGAAAAGCCATATCCTAGTTAGCAAATGGGGTCTCCTTTGTGTGTTAATGATCCTGCATGGGCTGTGTGGTAAGGTGAGATACTGTTGGCCCAAAAGAAGAGAGAGTTGATTTTGTACCTTGTTTTTTCTCTGTAGAGTTGGAAATTAAGGGTTTTGCCTAACTGAATTCCAAGGTATTTGAAGGAGGTAGTATTGCCTATTTTGGTATTGTTTAAGTGTAAGATGTGAATTTCATACTATTCTAGTTGTGACTGAGATGACGGACAACCATATCATCTGTATATAAGATAAGAGGTCAGTGGGGGAGGTAGTTTGTTAATAAAGATGGAGAATGGTAAAGGGGCAAGAATGAATCATTGAGGAACTCCTGAGTGTAAAGGAGGTTATCAAAGAGGGAGGTATAATTTTGGCTTTGAAGAGTCTATCTAATAGGACATTTTTGAACCATAGTAGAGAATCAATTTATTTCATTTTGTTAAACAGAAGGGGTGGTTGATGTGGTCAAAGGCTTTAGTTAGGTCTGTGACTACAGCCCCATCCGAGGTTGCCTTTGTCTGCACTGTGCATTATATCATCAGTTATGGCCCAGAAAAGCAATTATAGTACAATGTCTGATGCAAATCTATATTGTTTTAGGGAGAGCCGATGGTATTGTTGGATGTATTCAGACAATTGTGTTTATACAATCCTTACTAAGATTTTTCCCAGAGTACATAAAAGAAAGATTTGTCAAAAGTGGGATGTCTTTCTGGGACCGTTTTTTTTTGACAGAGGTTTATTTAGTGCAGTTTTCCAGAAATGGAGCATGATATTTTTGGAGAGACATCTTGTGAATGTCAGTGAGGGGGGGGGGGGGCAAGATGGTCTCTGCAGTGATAAACCATAGGTTGAGATTGTCCAAGACTTGGGGGGAATTCCCATGGAGATAGTGTTGAGTAGGGCACAGACATCTTTGTTTTCTATGAGGTTAAAGTAGGAATGATGGATAAAAGGGGGCAGGAGTTGCAGGTGCCATACTGTATGTAGCAGTGCAGACGTTTATTGTGGCTAAGCGCCTCCTCCTGAGTTAGAGGGGTGTATCAGTGTGAAGTGCACCGTATCTTGGCACTCAGTAAAAGGGCTCCATGGGTGGGCTACAGTCCATTTCTCCTGATCTGACAAACTGGGTTTCCATCATTTCCTGGGCTTACCCAGGGCTTCAGATGCGACTGCAATAATTCCAGATTTCTTCTACCTTGTCCCCTTGCAAATTGTGGCTGAATTCAACCTGCTCACTCAGCACCTCTGGCCTGCCCTTTGACACCTTGAACATTAACTAATCCCGGAATATCAGGATCACAGACTGGAACTGTCTTTTAGTGCCAGTAGAGCTTTGAAATAATTAGGTCAGTTAAAACTAACTGTTAATAATCCTGCTTTTTAATCATATTTTAGAGTGATTCATAAACAGTTGATTGTATATTATCATAAAAAAGATGAAGCATCTAAAGTTTAGAACAGAACTGTAGCAAATGTACAGTTGTGGAAGCAGCCCCGCCCCAAAAAAGCTTAGCAATCATATACTGTATTTGAAATCCAGTTTTAAGCAACTGCACACTGCAGATCATATGTGTACCATACATATTTTACAAACTCTTGGCACAACAAATCTGGACAGAGCCAAAAATAATGGGAGGACAAAGACCCAAAAATAGAAACAAATTTTACGTTTGGTTCTTATAAATTGTATGTGCTGGAATAAAAAGGTTTTGTGTTATCATGCACTTTCTGAATAATACAAAGTCAGATGCTCAAATGTCCTGACTGATTTGCCAAAAAACTAAATATTTTCTGAGTAATAGGCCAGAAATTTGAGGTAAAAATCTGGGCATTCTGCAAAATCTGGACAGTGGAGAAGTATAGTACCATATTTAATTACCTTTTAGGATAATGCTAGATTTTTAAACAAAAATGGGAATTAATTGTTAACCATTTAACTTTTCTAGCAATTATTATTGTATCAGTGGTGTGAAATTAGAACTGATGGACAGGCACCTGTTATATTCTGATTAGAAAGCAGTACGAACAGAACTAACAGTGTGATGTTTGCCTGCTGCAGACTGTGAATGCATTCCTAGATACTGCTGGATGATCTGTGTAAGATCTATTTGCAGTGAGCAAAACAAACTAATAAAACTAGATCTAGAAAATTGGCATAATTTGCCAAAAAATATATGCTTGTAATGAATAGACAGATGCTCTAAAATCTTAAACATTGAAGTAGGTACTGCTTTTTATATCCTGAAAGATAAGCTTAAACCTTTGAAATGCCATTATTTAATGCCAGTCTTTATGATGCCCTGAGATACCATTCAGACTTAATTCCATTTTTACCTGTGCTCATTTTTAGCCTGAAGATTTAATTGTGTAATGCTGTCAAATATGGTCATATATATATATATATACTTTGTTTTGTTGAATCTCATTTCACTGTATTTCATTAACTGAAAACTCATTTCACTGAGTCTTATTTCACTGAACTGCAGTTAGTATATATGCCGCTGTGTAGAGTACTGTAAGGCAAGTAAAAGGAATATGCCCTTTTCCCCACGGTAGTGCAATCCTGGAGTTAATATATATATAGTTTAGGGGTTGGGGGCACTTATTTTGAGTACATATTGTCTTCTGGAGAGAGTCAGTCATTGGAGTTGTAACTATGCAGGTCTATTGTTTAAAATGTATTGTTTTGATGTTTTTGGTAAAATACAATATAAAACAAACAAGGTGGGGGGCTATGCCCCCAACACCCCCAGCAGCACCCCACACTCCCCCAAACTATATATACTAACTCCAGGATCGCACTACAGTGGGAAAACGGGCATATACCTTGTACTTGCCTTATAGTACTCTGCACAGTGCCATATATACTAAGTTCAGTTCAGTGAAATGAGATTCAACAAAACAAAGTAGACCCATATATATATATATATATATATATATATATATATATAGATATATATATATATATATATATATATATATATATATATATATATATATATACATATATATATATATATATATATATATATATATACACATATCTTCTTCTCCTTTTGGCTTTTCCCTTTAGGGGTTGCCACAGTGGAATAACGGTCCACAGAACAATTGGCAGTGGAGTTTTACAGTGTTAAGTTGCCAACCTGTTGACCAACCTTCCACAGAAGGCACAGACACACAGACACTCACACCTAAGACCAATTTAAAGTGTCCAATCCACCTTCAGCATGTCTTTTTGACATTGGAGGAAACCGGAGCACCTGGAGAAAACCCACGCAACCACAGGGAGGACATGTAGAGCCCTCATAGAAGGCACCCTACCTGAGAATTGAACTGGAGAACCTCTCACTATGAGGTGACAATGCTAACTGCTGCACCACTGCAGCTGTCCCAACAGCTCAGCCTTAATCCTCTGTGCCAAAGCACCATTACATTATGCATTGTATCCAGATACCTACAACAGTTCTAGGGTGACAGTTTTTCTGATATTTTTTTCATAAAGAAATTTAACTCCTTGACATCACCTCTGGCATTATCAAAATATAAAAGCTTGACATCCATTTAACATATTATTTTCTATTCATATTCTAAAATTACACATTACTTCCTTGAAACTCCTGGTCAAAGATTCAGATTACATACACTGTACTTCTGCTAAATAAATTTCACTTGTCCATTCAACTTCTCTCACTCGTATCAGCAATCTTTGCTGCAGCTCACTTGTGACTTTGAAATCTTGCTTATGTTATATCTTATAGTCTTACAATTTCACCTCCTTTATCTCTTCTAACAATGCGTAGTGAAAAACTCTTCATGGAAGACGATATGCTTGTAGAAATTGTCCCAGACACTTAGCAGAATAGATCTGTTTAGTTTTATTTTACCCTTTAATTATATCACATGACTAGATGTTATCAACTCTTTAAGATGCCAAACATGATGTATGGTCTTAAATACTATTTTGCCTTTTGAATTCGTCATCAAAGAGCATTTATTTATTTATTTGCTTTTGTTTACTGGAAAAGTCTGTCTGGGAACTAAAATGCCCTTTTTCAGAGAAGGCCTGGTGAGAAAAGCACCAGAACATGGATAGAAATACGATTCTGACAATTAAAAAGAAAAATGGTCAGCAACCATTATTAGAAAGTACTTCAAAGGTCAACAGACATTATTTACAAAACATATCAGATTGCTACATTTGATTAGTATCCGCAGAGGATAGAGGTAAGATTGCACACTTCAAACCACAGGTATGGTACAGTTGTATAGTTTATTAGTTGCCAGGTGATATTTTAGGGCAGATTTAAATTGTTGCAGGTTGTTTAAAAGCCTGATGTGGTTTGTTCCACACCTTAGTGATGGCAACAGAGAATAGCTAGTCACCATAATAATTATTAAATTCATTAGCAAAAGTTAGTTTAAGTTCTAAGGATCTCAGGGTTCTATTTGGTCATGCCATTGGATGAGATTTGACAGTGAGAGTGTTTTAAGTGGCTGTTGAAGTATTTTGTGTGCTGTGAGTAGTTGGGAGATGATGAAATGTTGAATTCAAGCCAGCTGAGGGAATAACTTTGGAGATTTTAAATGGCTGGATCCACAATGTGCCACAGTGAAGCTACTTTTCTATATGTGGGATGTAGCATTCTTTCTCCAAGCTAGTGTTCAACAATGTTCTGACAGATGAGCTGACTTTGAGGAAGACTATGAAATTAGGTAGAAAGGTTAAGTGGAAAAAAAATTGTTTGCAGGTAGTAACTTCATCTATAAAGAGCAATATGCCTAGAAATTAACACTTAAGAGTTAACCAAATATGTGAGTTTAGAAACAGTTTAACACACACAAACATAAATTGCCTGTACAATAGTGAATAATGGTACATAAACATTGAGAAAAAAACTTTTGGGTACTGAATCTTCACAAAGTATGAGTCTATATCTGAAACTGTCACAATGTTGCATTTATATAGTCTTTGTTGGCTATGAAATGTTCTGGACTACTGCTGGCCAGATTTCACATACATCCCTGGTTTTCATCCACTTTAAATGCATTTACATTTACATTTTGCTATACATGTGGCTTAAACTTTGAAAGCCTAAACACTGTTCTTGTTTTTTTTTTTTATTGATTTGCTAATTACACTGGCTCATTGAATACAAGTTCCCTTTGCAGAGGGACATAGGAAGGACATCTGATTAAGTGACTTGCTCAGAGTCACACAGTAGACAAATTGAGGCCAAGGGACTCAAACCCTTGCTTATAGAAATTAATCTATTTATAGGTTCATAGGTAGGTACTAGGCTATTGGCCCAGGGCCTACATAAGCCTAGCCAGCAAGGTTCCATAGCTTACGTCACCCAAGACAATTATTTTCCTGTGCCACTGTCCAGCAGAGACACAGAAGTGATCCCCGGAGTGCATCCACCCATCAAGAATTTTCTTGAAGAGTGCTAATGAAGAACTTTGCTTGACATAGATGGGTAGCTTGTTCCAGAGTATAGGAAGTCTCTGGGACAGGAATCTATCCCTCCAGCATGTCCTGTTTATTGTGGTGACAAGGTTTAGGTCCCTAGAGCATGTAGCTCGAAGGGATTGGGATTTCTTTAGGTGTAGCATGTCCAACAGCTCTAGGTTTGACATAGCTTTATATGTTAGGCAGAGATCACCTCGGAGTAGGTGATATGCTATAGAGTAAAGCTGGAGTTTTTTGAGGCGGTCAGTGTAGGGCATTTGTTTGAGGCCAGTAATCCTCTTTGTGAGGTACTTCTGTGGCATTTCCAGCTGCTGTAGATGTCTTGTGAGGTACATTCCAAAAGGGGCGTTGTACTCTATAATGGGTCTAATGAGTTATGAGTAGAGGGGAACAATGACCTCTTTTTTCCTGGATGAGAACCCTTTTATGATGAGGTGTGCCATGTAGAAGGACTTCCTGACTACTGTGGCGATGTGACTATCAAAGGAGAGACTACTGTCCACCTGGGTCCCAAGGTCTCTTATCATGCATTCGGTGTTAAGTAGATTGCTGCCTATGTGGTAGTTCATGGGTACAGAGTTTTTACCAAAGGGGATGACATTGCACTTTTTGGCATTGAGCTTGAGGTCATGGCTCTGACACCAGGCATCTGTCTCAGTGAGGCCCTTCTGTAGGATGTCCACATCATTTGGGGACTTGAATATGGCTCCTAGTTTGCAGTCATCTGCGAACTTCATTAGCCAGAGGCCTTCTGTGTCAGCCTGTACTTCAGAGAAGTAGATATCAAACAGGAGAGGTCCCAGGATGGAACCCTGTGGTACTCCACTTGTCACTCTGATGGCCATGTTAGTCCCACTGTACCCATTGCCTCTTTTGGGGGGAGACTCACAGAGGTATTTGTACAGACTAGGGGAAATTTGGCCAGGGCAGCAGAGAATTTCCTATAGGTGGCTGCAGAGGACAGTAACTAGAAGAAAGATAGGGAAAAATGCTGAATGCAGTATGAAGGAATGGTGCTACAGAAATAGCAGATTCATAGTGTAGAGTAAACTAAATTAAAGTTATGGTGATAGAGGAAGGAAATCTGAAGACTGAAAAAAATTTTGTAAATTATGGAGGAAGACAAACCCGATGAGTGATCAGCAGTTTCATGGAGTGATATTATAGACAAATATATGCAGAAATCTGCTAACACTAAAACTGAGACTGTGTTTGGAAGGGCTTCTGTGCAGGAATCTGTTGATGTTAAAACTGAGAATGCTGTTGGTGACATTTGCAATTCAGAAAGTGCAATAGTATGTCACAGTATTGGAAAAACAGCTGAAGTGACTGTGCAACAAAACATTCAAGATTTGAGTGATTTATTTGTTTTGGTGCAAGAGAAAAGCAGCAGACAGTGAGCACTGACAAGAGACAGTCATATGTTCAGCCTGAGTGAACAGCAATATAATCACTTGGGAACAGTGCAGACAAGATAGAGGAGAAAACCAGTTGTGGCAGGTTTGCAAAATAATGGAGCTTCTATACACTGGTATGTCATTTACTACACCTGCCATGCCTTTAGGCTTCATTGTTAAAAGACATTAGAGCTGCAATACATTTAGGAAGTGCAGCCTTTTGTAAAATAACACTTGCAAACTCTACATTAGAAGAATGCATGAGGCTGTGTGATGCTAAAACTTTTTATGAGCCCTGGAAAAATGATGTTTTTTGTGGAAGAACTTTAACACAAGAAAACAAAAATAACTGTGCAGTTTATAACTGCTGATATTGAAGAAATAGACTTAAAATATTTTGAACAATGTTGTCATGCTGTATATTAAATTGAAAAAATATATAAAATGACAGAAATGTTTGGAACGGAACACAGGAGGTACGGGTTGCATTAAATGTGCGAGAAATGTCGCTCATACACCAAGTGCAATTATTGTTGTTGGACAAAGGGAAAATATTGGGGGTAGCCAAAAACATTTTTGTTTTCCCCAGAAATACTTTAAGAATGTGAAAAACAAAGATATGTACAATGTAAGGAAAAAGGGCATTCAATTAAAAATCGTAGGGTAAAATTAGAAAATATAATGAAGCAGGTATTTTTGGTTTGATAGTCCAATATTATTAGAGCAGTAAGAAATGTGACAAAAAGAAGCAGCAATAAATGTTGTGGCTCAGACAGAAAATGGGGAAGAGGTGGTTTTGTAATAAGGGCGGGAGACAAGAAATGCTAAGTGATGATGAAGAAGTGATGCTAAAGAGGAAGGGGGTGCAAACAGTGAAGTGGAGGAGCAGAAAGGGGAGTGTGTACATGACATTTGTACACTTAATAAACATGAAGTGTTACCAAAGAATGTAAAGGAAGGTGGGGGTAATATGGAGGAAGAAGGCATACATTCAGTAGGAACAACAATTAGGAAAAGCAAGTTGAAATTAGGAGGGTCAAACAAATTGCAAAAAAAGGAAAATATACTTTTTCCATTCTGACAGTGAATGTAAACAGTATAAGAAACAAAATAAGGGGAATATTAGTGTGCACTCGGTGTAAGGAAGTAAATGTAGATATTATGTGGTTGCAGGATGTGAGGCTGATATCACACACATATAAAGATTAAATAAAGGCCTTATGGGGAGCAGTAAAATGGAGTCTGGATAATGATGCCTGCTCCAGAATTGTAGTACTGTTGAAAGGAGGAGTTTTTAAAACAATAGGTTTGACAATAGTTATTCCAGGTAGGGCAACTATTTCAGATGTGAGAGGTAGATGAGGGTTATTGTGGCATATGCATATGTGCTGATGGGAAAAAGGAAAGAGCTGTTAGAATAAATTAAAAAATATGCCACAATAAATGTGCATATATTAATAGTGGATGATTTTAACTGCAACATGAGCAAAAAATGTAGGCAACTATTACAGGATTTAAGAATGTATAGGGATGTGATAAGATTGGGGAAGTTAAAGTTAGGCAAAGAAAGACAGTTTACTTTTAGAAGGGGTATAAAAACAGAAACTGATTGTGTACTGTTATCAGAAGAGCTACAAGAGATAAAAAAGGAAAAAGGGATGAGGGCTTTTCTAATCATATGGCAGTATGGGTAGAACTGGGAAGAGGAAATTATATTTAAGAAGACAAAGGGATTAAGAAACTGACAAGAAGATACTGATATGAAAGAAGAAATAACTAGGATGTGGGAGGATCATGAAAGTATGAGGACATTTTGCAGAAACTGTACAGGATGGTAGGTAATATTTAAACAGAAATATAAAAAGGTTTTTCATAACGGCAGAAAGGGAAGTAAGAAAATTAGGAAAAAAGGAGTAAAGGCAGAGAGTATGAGGTGTTTTGGGGGTGATGAGAAGATTAAGGAAAAGAAAGAGAGAGATACATGAGGAAAATAAGAAAAAGATAAACAACTTAATGTATAATCAGAGGTAGGTGGTTAATGGAAGCCAAGGAAGAGACGAGACCTTTGTTGGTAAAAGTGTGCAATATGAGTAAAGAAGAATGGAAAGGATGAGGAATGAAAAGAGAGAAATATTTAACAGTACCAGAACAGCAGGTGTATTGGAGCTAAAGAAAGATGGGTTAAAAGCAAGTGATGCTGGAAGTACAAATGAAAACTAACGATGACATGTCTTCACAGAATTCTGTGGGACAAATCAAAAAGCAGGTTTAAAGAAAACTAATAAAACACCCCCACTAACTGGATATTAACAGATAAAACAGTCTGGCATAGGTAAACATTCACTTAATCAGAAATTTCATCTGATCCACATACATATAAACAGCGCTTTCAGAAAATGTGGAGCAAAGCAGCCAGGGAAACTCTTTAACTAAAACACACTGTCATCTAAAATCACCACTGACGTGGCTACTGAAATGTTGTTTGCCTTTGCTGTCATTTAATGGGAATACCCCAGGTCTCATATCATTCAGCTGGGATTTTAAAAGTTAATGGTCAGTGATGCTAGTGGCTCATATACATTACAATAAACCTGCAACTTATATTCCTCCAGCATCAAGTTTTGTTCAAATTCCCCTCCTTTAGGGCTCTGCTAGTGTATTTCTAGTACCAAAAACATCGATAAATGAATGCCATTCTAAGCCAATGTGATTATGTAGGGCACTGGCTGGCTTCTGGGCCCTTATATCATAAACATAAGTAATCCATGTAAATGCATGTTGCTGTATAAGCTGCTAATTCCACAGTGAACACGTTTTTGACAAGCACTTATAGCCTGTGCATGGACATATAAATCACTCAACTTCCCCAATATAAATGTTGCATTTGGAAGTACTCTTTACTCTACTGACTGCAACCACATTGTCATTCAAATTAGCAGTCAAGACTTTAAGATTCCCCCTTTATATACATGTATGGCTTTGTTCCCACAGCATTGCTGCTAAGCATAGGATCCTATGGCAAAATCTGTGTGTTGTAATTTATAATTGTGCACATACTGATGGCAGATAGATTTGTAAATGTGTCAAGTCTACCACATGCAAAGTTGACCTCATCTGCTATAGAATACCAGCATGTATCACGAACAGTGCATCCATATCGGTGAGATTCATGAGGTGCTTTGCAAAATCTAGAGTACAGAACATGCCCAACACTCTATACATTTCTACATTTTGGGTGTTGACTGCCACCTGATTAAATTGGGTGTATGGGAAGGCATGTCTTATGGCAATGTGCTTGTGGCCAGAACTTGAGGAGCATCTTAGGCACATCAGAGGTATTACTTTACTGCACAGCATGGCAACTTGTCCACCAAATACTTGTCTGGCACAATATGAGTTTGTGGAGAGGGTAGGGTTTCAGGATTCAAACATGTATGTATGTGTATTTATGTGTGATAGGGAATGAAAGCAAAATAAAAAGTCTTTGGCTATTTCTGTAGAGAAAAATATGCTTAGCAGGGGTGTGTGCTACAGCAAAGTGTGACCCGCATTTTATTGGACTTTTGGAAGCATAGTACATATTTAAACATAGGATAATGGTAGACAGCAAAAGCTGGTTGTATACTATATGATGTGCAAGTACAAAACGGACTGGCGAAAGATTTGTTCAATGAATTAAGACATTACAGTCTGCCCTACTGTGCCCTACTGTGCACCTGCGAGAAAGTTTAAAACAGCATGTATGTGTGTGTTTGGGGGGGGTGAGGTATACATGCTGATGTCATGTGGACGCTGTGTGAGTACTTAATAGGTTGTGAGCAATGCCAGATACAGTTATTTACACCCTCACATAGCTTCACACACATTGTCAGATGTATGTGCACGTTTGCATGTGTGAACAGTTGTGGATATTATTACATATTTATCAACTGATCATTAGCATTAACACTGAATTTAGTTTCATCAATGTATGTGCATCGAATAACACAATTATTAGGTTGAGTGGACAATACAAAAAGACAGTGTTTTTATGAGGGGGAAAATATGCCCTGCACCCCCACACCCTGTAGAGACTGCACAACAGTTGGGAAAAGGGAAATTTCCATATCCTCTCTGCTCTATGATTTTGTACCGTAACACTGCTCCCTGACAATTAGCCTGTTAGTCAACTGAAATACATTTATATATTTGCAGTTGACCAACAGGTAAATTGACTGAAGGGAGTGAATTTGTGGATATATTTTAACAGTATTTGTGTTTGTAACTGTACAAGTGGTACACTACTGTGTGATACCTAATGCACAGCAGTAGCCCATGTAGTTCATAAACTAGGTTTGATTCTAATTATGGACTGGTTCTCCATGTGTGATATTAATGTCTCTCTATGTTTCTGTACCTTGTTGACCTTTCTTATGAAGATAATGGCCCGTGTGTGCTTGTCTAAACAACTACAAAGTAACTGTATTCTAGCAACAGTGGCACTGAGTTAAAGCAATTTTAATATTTTTTGTTTGTATATGTCACCTAGACTTTGACCATGCATGCGTGTAGAGCTGTGTTTGCACATGTCTGGATGCCACCTGTTCACAGCAGCATGTGTACTGTCTGAGAGATGATGTGTCTGGGAAGGGATACCTTTTTGAGATTTTTCTAGCATTTTAGGTGGATGTATGTTGCTAGTGTAAAATGTGGCGTACCTTGAGCTAGTTCCATTTGCAATCCCAGGTTCTGCCTCAGGGGATCCCTAGACCATTTTAGCAGCCAGACACCTGTTAGAGCTGGCATGGAAGGAAGAAATGATGAGGCTTTGCCTGCTTGCTTCTTATGTCGGGGGGAGATAGAAGTTAGGAAGATGTACTGACTGAAGGACAGAGCAGATGTTGTGGCTCTAATGTAGAATAGGGCCCAAAATGCAGGCCTGGCTAGGTGTGTGGGCAGGTATGTATGAGTATTGCTATGGGGTGGGAATGTTCCTAGATCATGCCTTATGGCAAGAGGTTGCAGAGCCTGAGCTAGGACATAAGGCATAAGGTCACAGCCATTACAGATTTAAGTTTGATTCTGTGTTTGGCTTTGATGGCTTGATGACTCACATACAGTTTTAAAATTTGCCAGTAGGATAGGGGCTGACAACTTTGAGTGTCAGGGTATAACCGAGTCTCAAGATTAGCAAGAATAGAGGATAAGTAGGAATTAAGATGATGCCACACCACTTCACTCATTGAACCCACACTCTCTTTACATGGAATGGTAAAACAATGTGGTGTACTTTTATTTTTTCTGGAAGTCATTATATTGCCTGTTTGTGTTGCAGTGTTGTTTTCCTTCTTGGCATTAGGACTCTAGGATGCATAAGCAGTGATTCTGATCTGGAGCAGTTCATCTACATCTTCTTTGTGCATCAGATTCTAATTTCTCAAACAGTACACCTTAGCGTTTTAATTTTGTATCCAGATAAGAGATTTTGTGCTTGTCTATTTTGGAAGTGAACCAATAATTATTTGAGGCACTCAATGTTTCAAGGAAAAGCTTCCAGCTGTAATTCACTGTTATTCTTGGATAAAAGTGCATTCAATAAAGGTGCAGCGATACTGTCTGTGCAGTTTATACATCATTGCTGAATAAAAACACTTTTGCTTTCAGTGTAACGCATTGCTACGGACATAGATTGGTGCCACTGGGACTCCTATGGCTGTATCTTGTAGCTGGATGAAAAACAACTACACGCCATTAATTAAAAATAATTTTTTTTAATTATGTGACTATATTTTTAATGGTGTAGGAATAAAAAGATCAGAAAAGTGCTTAAAACCCCAATTTACTGATTCCAGCCCTGAAGCATAAGGAGTGATTGTATACATGTTTTGGGTCTCCTATGTAGTGATGCATTCATTGTGGAAAAAAAGGAAAATCAACCTGTAGTTCATTCAGAAAGATCCCTGTTTGAGTATAAAACAGCTTCAGCATACAGATGTATTGTATTGACGTATGAGTACATTAAAATATAGGGCATATCAATGATGTCATGACATATTAGCATATCTTAGGCAGACCATAAATTAATACACCTTTGGTTTATATTTTTGTTCATAAATGCTTCATACAATTTATTTCTGATTCTGCTTAAAATAAAATATATTACACCAAAACTGACATCATTGTAAAATAAATAGTAGCATGCATAAGAATTGCAGTCAACACACTGATAGACTAGTGGGGATGACCTTTCACCTTGTCAGTAACATTGTTAATGATGTCAGGATTGTTCTTTCAATTTTGCATAGGGACTCATTCATTAACTAAACAGTTATGAATCTTGATCATAATTTCATATTCTAAAATCAATAAAATTTATAGAGTGATTCAAATGTAGATAAGAAAACACACAAGGGTACACTGTTAGAGAATTTATCTCAGACAATGCTGACTGCATTTTGTACAGATTTATTCTATTTCTTTTCATTTATGTGTTTATAAAGACAGAAACTCTTGATAAACTGCATACTCATATACCACTAATGAGGCCAAAATATTAACAGAACAATGATGATTCAGAGGGAAGCAGAATATAAGAAAATGTCACTATTGTTGGTGGGTCTTGATGCAGAGAAAGCATTTGGCAGAGTGAACTGGGAATTTATGAGTACGGCAATGGAAGCATTTGCATTCCCTGATAAAATTATAAGGTTTACTAGGAGGATATACGAGGGATCAGAGGCGAAAATTAAAGTGGGTGGGTTCCTCTCTAAAAATTTCTTTTTGAGCAGATGAACCAGGTAAGGATGTTCTCTTTCCCTTTGTTATTTGCATTATATTTAGAACCATAGGCAAAGAAAATTAGGGAGTCAGAAATTCAAGGATATAATTAGTATGGTAGTCACAAAAGCTGGCTTTATTTGCAGATGATATCATTTTATACTGATAAAACCAGAAAAGGACATGTCAGTGTTGTAGAACATTTTGAAACAGTTTCAAATCTTTCCGGTATACAAAATGAATAAAGCTAAAACAAAGGCAATAGCTCTAAATTATGTACCTACAAATGAATTGGTTCAGTAATATCCATATTTATGGGGACATGATAAAATGAAGTACTTAGGAGTAAAAAGGATTCTGGTGTGACAGTTAAGGATATGTGGGAAGAGAATAAACAAAAGATAATACAAAGACTGAGAAACTAGAACCACTGTTTTATGGATAGCAAGATACAAGCAGTTAAAATATTTTTAGTCCCTACAGTTTTATACACAGGTCAGGCATAGTTTTATCAACCACAGGAGAAGTTGTGGGTAGCAATTGATAAAGAGCTGAAGGATTTTATCTAAGAGGGAAACACAGCTAGAGTCAAGTGGGATAAGCTGATTGATTACCTGATTTGAAGGGATATTTCAGAGCTATAGTTCATATACATAGCACAAGCAGAAACCTATGATTCAAAATGGATAGGGATGATGATGAAACAGAGGGAAGCTCAAGAAACAAGGAGAGACTGAGATTTTGGATGCAGATCTTTAAGGAGAACAACAATAACCATATTGAATATTATATTCATAAAGTAGCAGAAAGTTTTCTAAGAACTAAGCCAACATGGATAGAGGAAGGGGATTCTGCTCATGGGGATGACTGCAATTAGGGATATAGACAATAGGAAGCGGTAGCCAGAATTTATTGAAAAAAAAACTGGCAAAAGAACCAAGGTATTGTAAGCAAATAAACAAAATGTGAAAGGTAATAGAACGGGAAGATTCCAAGAATTTATTTGTACTGCAGGCTAGAGATTGCCTTCTCTATCTAGGACTGATATCAGAGAATAGGCAAAGAGAAAGAAATAGGGGGATCCTAAGTGAAAGACCAGTGCTGGTAGTGTTTTAGTAGAATCTAGAGCAGAAGACTGTTAAAAAATGAATAATTAGTAGACCATATAAAATATTACATGATAGCTATAAGAATCAATCAGAGGAGGTTGAATTGGGAAGAGGGATTGGATAAGCAATTCACAAAGAAACACTGGAGGATATATATCTTCTTCTTTCAGCTTTTTCCTCGTTAGGGGTCACCACAGTGGATCACCTGTCTACTCAGGATTGGCATTGGAGATTTTACGGTGTTGAGTTGCCAGCCTGGCACCCAACCTTCCAATGAAGGCACACACACACACACACACACACACACACACACACACACACACACACACACACACACACACACACACACACACACACACACACACACACACACACTCCTAGGGCCAATTTGGAGTGTCCAATCCACCTACAGCATGTCTTTGGGAGGAAACAGGAGCAAACCCATGTGAACACAGGGAGGACATGCAGACTCCGAACAGAAAGCACCCCAGCTGAGGATTGAACTGGAGAACCTTTTGCTGTGAGGCAGCAACACTAACCGCTGCACCACTGCGGCCGCCCTATTATGTATATATATATATATATATATATATATATATATATATATATATATATATATGTATGGTTTACTATTGCAATGTCGATCCTTACATGGGCGACTCGACTTGCACGAAGTCGAAAATGCGATCGTCAGCACACCGAATCCCAAATGTGCGAACGGCAAAACCTCGCCCCTGTCTAACCCATGGTAGCATGGGTGTGGAGGTGTTGTGCGGCCGGTAATGTCGAACGTCGAATGGGTTTCGCTAGCGAACAGTTTTCGCACTTTCGGTTCGCGCAAACGCGTCGATGGGGTGGCCGTTCGAACAAAGTGCATTTGCATATTCAATAGTAAACCATATATATATATATATATATATATATATATATATATATATATATATATATCTGTCTCCCAAATATACAACAAAGTCTAGAAGATTTAGGATCTTTGCTTGGAAGTGTTTGCATAGGTATTTTTATACCCCCAAGTAGACTCCAAAGAATTTTTCATTAGGTAGATAGCAAATGATGTAGGTTTGATTGGTAAGAAAGAGGTAATTGGGAACATACTTTTTGGGAGTGTAATGAGATGGTAGACTTTAAAAATTCCCTGTAGACTACTCTATCAGAAATACTAGATGAGCAAATTGGTATAACTATGGAAATATTTTTTGAGCTATAATACAGAATCAGAATTGCCTAGACATAGCAAGGCCTTGCTGAGTCTAATTCTGGTAGCTGCCAAAAAAACAATTTCTAGAGAATGGAAATCAAAGTCTGAACCAACTTTACTAGAAGTAAAGAATTTAGTAACAGAGATAAAACAACTGGAAATGGGATTGTTAGAAAAGGGTAGGATCAAGTTGTATACAAAAAAATTGGAAATGTGGGAACAATGCATGCAGAGAAAGATTGAGGTTTAAAAAAAGGCAGGATTTGAATGAGCTATGTAATTTATAGCAATAACCCACGCCTGGGTCTGGGTAATGCTGGATTTACCCACGGTTGGTGTGGTTTGGTCACGAGGGCAAAGCCAGAGTGGCAAAACAAAGACAACTGTGGGTAAATCCAGCATTACCCACACCCAGAAGTGGGTTATTGTATATTAATGACATTATTTAAGAAAAAAAATACTTACTTTTCTTAAATAATGGCATTGTATAATGCCTCCTTGCTGCCCTTCTGCAGCTGTCTGGTATTCTGCGGCAGTTCTGATGTACTGCGCATGCGTATGCTTACGCAGTACATCAGAGCTGTGGGTGGAAGCAAGAGAGAAAGCAAGATCTCCGTTGCTTTTTACAAAGTGTCTCGCTATGTTAAAGGAGTTTAACACAGTGAGACATCTTTAAAAAAAGCAACGGAGAAAGGAAGATCTCCGTTACTTTTTTTAAAGCTGTCTCGCTATGTTAAACTGCTTTAACATAGTGAGACAGTGTCTAAAAAGCAACGAAGATAGATCTTGCATTCTCTGTTGCTGTAAAAAAAAACTTATACTAATGGAAAAAGTCCGGGCAACTGGACCTTTTTCCATTAGTATAAGTCTGATTTACAATGTGCACGCTGACCAATCAGTGTCCACGTTTTGGAATATTAATGGGGGGGTCGTTCTATAATTGACAATAACTGTATAGATTTTAAGTGATACATAATATTTCCAACTAAAATTATGTCAATATGGTTTGTTTTCATTTATGTAAATGCATGTTTGCCTCTCTTGTAAGTGATAATTTAATAAAGATGTTTTTTGTTCAAAAAATAAAAAATAAAAACACTAATGAGGCCAGTAATTCTGTTGGACCTAATAGATTTTCAGTTATTTGTGATTTATTGAGCTGTGTCTGCTTGTGTGCATGAGTGTGTAAGTGTGTGAGTGTGTGAGTGTGTGTGTGTGGGTCCACCAAATTAAATCGACAGACCCAAATGTAAAAAATATCAGTGTCACTAACGTTGGCAACAAAACGTTGGCAGTTCTAATGTTGACACATTACTCTGCATGCAATGAGTAATAACATCAGCATGAAAAGTAAAACAAAACAAAAAGCATTTTTGCAGGGGGTTGCCCCCCACCCCCACTAAATTATCATTCTAACTCAAAAAACACACAATACTGGGGACAGGCATATTCTGCAACCATCTGGACTGTGCAGTCTCACACAACTGTCAACTATCTGTTTTGTTGACCAAGCTGTATCTTGTTTTAAACTGATGGCAAGTACAATCTCAGAATAAAATTTACAGCAAGTGAAGCCTTAAAGTATTAATCTTTAAATGTTCCATACTGTTTTATTATTGCCCGGGGTTTTTTTTGTATACCTGACACAAAGATATCTTTCTCACAACAATTCTGTCTCTCATAGTAAAACTGACTTTTGCCTCATGCTGTTGAACTGTTCAGAGATTGAAATACAGACACTTTTGCAGGCATTTGAAATAAAAAAATAGAAGAACAGAAGTGGTGCCAGGGTCATAGAAACCAGACGGGCATGAGCAAGCAGATGCTCCTTTTTCAAGATGTATGTGATACAGAGTCTCGACAAGTGTGAAATGTGAATCATTTGAGATATAAAGATAGGGGCATGGGTATGTTTGAAGGAATGTCCATTTTATAAACATTTAAAACATTTGTTTACTGTTCTAAAACTTGCACACATTTTATTGCAAATGTGGACCAAATTTGCTCTTCTTCCTGCTATTTGCTTTCATGAATATTTGAGAAAATGCATGTCTGATTTTCCTTGGATTTGTGTGAAAAGGGCATGTTAGATTCCTTACAAGGAATCTGCTCTTTTTATTGCCCTAGGTGGCAGTATTGCTATGTTGAAGCACAGAGCCACATTGCAGACATTCAGCCACATTGCAGACATTCTGAGTTCTACCACATTTTTTTTTAATTTTCCAACTGCATGAAGCACATTTAACCACTTGCTTTGGAATGACAATTAATGTAGTTTTAACTTTTATATAAAATGTGCAATTGTCCTCTAATTTATGCCATTAGTACTCTATTCTTTAATATATTTTATAAAATTAACATGATTGTTCTTCTGCAGCACTGTATTAAATGCAATAGAATTAATTAATTGCTCTATAGTAGATATTATGAGGAATACAAAAGTTAAACAATAAGTACTTATTCCTTTTTTTATTAATACGTTATTATAAGACAATGCATGCACATTTAAAGAAGTAGCAGTGACCTGAGAGCAGCAATCTGACATGACCTATAGCAAGAAAGATTCAGTTCTTGATTAAATCAGAATTAGTTTGTAACACTGAAATATGACAAATCCTGGGGTTAACATGAGTCTCCTTTACGGGTACTCTAATTATTATCATCCCACTTTTACATAAACTGAAATACAAGTAATCCAAGAAGTGAAGGTCAATAAAGAATTCTTGTACAAGTTGTTCTTGCTTTGTTTAAAGAAAAATCATGCAGATAAAACATTTCACGTGTGCTGGTTGGCGGTTATGCATTAAGTAAGCCAGTTAACAGTTTTTGAATCATTATTTCCAGAATTATATACTTGTTTAAGGACCACATCC
>NC_056729.1:106841774-106901774 GCF_019279795.1 Protopterus annectens
ATACATGTATGCCTATGAGTGCATGTATGTGTCTGTGTATTGATCTATCTAGCTAGCTATAGTGTTTAATGTGGGAACATTGTCACCAGCAGGTAGCTAGGCAACACTATTTATTAGTTAGATAGTTAGCAAGGCACTGAGGGACAAATTAAGGGTGCATAAAATGATGTAGCCTGGAAGGCAAGAATCAGGACGTTATTTAATCTGGGAGCAGCAAAGAGGAAGACACCATCTCAGTTGGAGCAAAATGCAGAGTTATATCTGGTGAAATAAATTCAATGCAGAGGTGAAATCAAGGCCTGGTTGATGCCTGCAGCCACAGGCTTTTAAACAGAGCCTGCTGATTTGAAGTATGTGAAAGGCTGTTAGGATACTGTGAACATGTGTTATATAATTGAGAGAAGCTAAAGTTTGATGCTATTCATTCCATTTAGATTAGTCCCCAATTGTAGTAATAAAAATAGTTTTTACATATGTGTGCCTTTAGTGTCTCCTTGGATTTTCACTGGTGAAGGATGCTGGCAAATGGACAGAGAGTTGCCATTTTTCACATCCTCACAGTGCCTTTGCTGCCAAGTGCAAATCAAAATTGTGTTACTAATCCCTTACAGCGCTTTTGTGCTCCTGGCATGATTTCTTGGTGACAACAGCCATGGAGGCATTACTAACAAGGCTTGAGGTAACACAACAGGAGGCCGACCAAAACATGGTACAACTACAGCAGCAGCTAATTATGCTGGGGTCCCTATTATATGATCAAAGACACATTCTTTCAAATGCATCTTGATCGAACTAGAAAGCATAAAACGGCAAAATACCAGAACAGCATATAAGCAAATTCTTTCCCTAGGAAATAAATTGCTTGGCCGTCTTTGTTATTTTGCTGTTTTCATCACTGTAGTGTGATCTCAGAGTTGGTATATTTAACTAGGGGGGTGGGGGGCCAAGCCCCCCACTTTGTGTAATGTTTTAAAGTTTTTTTTTTCTTTTTTGGAACAGTGATTTTTTTCCTGGGATTGTAAGCTTTCACTTACATGGGGTCGCTAAATCAGCGTTCGCTTTTTTAAGTGTTCGCTGATTTAATATAGACCCTTATGCTGGCAAAGATATCTGCCAACCCATGGCTATGTCTACTATAAAGTAGCTAACCAGGGGGTAGGACCAAGAATCATACTTTGTGGCTTTTGCCACCACAGAGAACTGGGACTGAGCAGACTTGGTAAAAATACTGTCTTCTTAACTGACTGGAGAGACACTGAATTCATATGGACATGAAGAAAATTTATGACAACATTTGGTCAAGGCTGGTAAAATTCTTGAAGTTCAGTGGGAAAATTTTATGACTGGATATTTAATGGTGATAAGTGTACAGATGCATGATTTAAATATTTACCTTCAGTTGGCCAACTAACATGAATGTTGGCATCCTAAAGCTAAACCACTCTACATCAAAAATGGAAACACTGATGTCCTACTGTGCATGTACCAAGTAAGAACATTGGCATACGCAACTTTAAAAAATAATTTCTTTGCAAGGGGAAGGTCCCCCTGCACTTCCCATTGGGGGGGCTATGCCCACCCCCCCATTAATTATATATACTAACTCTGATATTGCACAATCCCTGGGGAAAGGGAATATTCCCATACCCAGGGATTGTCAATCTAGCCCACCTGTTGACTATCTGTATAGTCAGCCAAATGCAGTTGATTAAATAGATGTCAATCAAACTCCTTGTTGACAGTACCAATGGAACTGGATTTAAAGCATATTTTAAAGCTTTGGTATGAGCTGATAGTAACAGTCAAGTAAAAATGTCAGAAATGTTAGCAATAGACATGTTTAAAAGAACTTTGCCTAGTAAAATAAAAATGCATACTGCGGAGTGACTGATTTTGTCATTTTCATTTTATTTAATATATTTTTTTGATTTGCTTCTCATGAAAGTTGATCAGCAAGTAACCCTGAACTCACATCATCATTATGCTTGGTGTTATGATGTGGGTCCATGCAGCATTCGATAAAGTCACATGGAAAATAATGTAGAAAAATATGGAAATCCATTTTTAGTGCAATCAGCAGATAAAAACAGAAGAATCCTTTCTCTGTCAGGGTGGCAAACAGTTTGGGCATTCTTCATGTAAGTGTGACCTGTTGCACATATTCTTTAAGTAGTTACTTTGAAATTAACAAAACTAAGGCAAGAGTACTATACAGATTTTACTGGCCAGTCATAATTAAAGAGCTAAAAAAACTTCTTGTCCAGAATGTCAGAAAACTGTACATTATCCAGGATATAAAAATTCTTTGATCCCAATGCCTATCATTAAAGTTCCATTTGAATGTATTGAATGTGACATCACGGGTGCCACTAGTAAAGTCTAGTAATGGGCAACAGTACATGCTAGTCATAAGGGACTATGCTACCAAATTCCCAGAAGCAGTGCCCTTACATAAAAGTAATGCATAGACTATTGCCAGAGAAAAGGAACTGTTGTTTTCTAGAGTTATTATGCTTACTACTGCTTGACAAAGGTGCTCCCTTATGTCAAGAGTATCGTATAAGTTGTATGAGTTCTTTAAATTTAAATCTCTGAAGACATCAGTCAGCCATCTGCAGCCAGATGGAGTAATGGAGAGATTTAATAAGACATTAAAATCCATGCTAAGTGAAGTTATTGATGTAGAAAGACTAGGACCAGTTCTTACCCAACATGTTTTTGTCTATCAAATATCTGCCACAAACTTCATCTGGGTTTACTCCCATTTGAACGTTTGCATAGAAAACATTCTAGAAGACAGCTTGTCATAGCTAAGGAAACTTGAGAGAAGAGAAAACATATTTAAAAGTGTGATAGATGACTATGTCATTCTGCAGGATAGATTAAAGCTAGTTATGCCTATAGTAAAATATCAGTTACTGAGAGCCCAGGACATGCAACAGAGTTCATAATAAAACATGTCCAACGTAGTGAATCTATCTCAGGATAACAAGAAGCAGAGTCTATTTGATGTGATTGAAAGAATAAATGCAGCATACAATATGACTGGTCAGCCAGCAAAGACAAAGACTGATCAAACATTTTACAATAATGTATTAAAGCTATGGAAAGATGCAGACATTTCTGCAATAAGCTTACAAGCTGAAGTTCATGCAAGCTGTGATGCCCCTCCTCTAGGATAGTAATCAAGGAGCCTCAGTCCTCACACTGACACTGGTGAGGGATATTCACTTGGAACAAAAATGGGTAAACACAGTATTTTCAGATGCAGCTGTCTGCACCAAGCACAATTTCCCTTAAGAGCACACAGGGAACACATTCAGTCTGCAGCTGGGTTTCCCTCTGTCTCTCCAGATCCCCAGTAATACTCTCCACTGGCATATCTGCAGAGTTGAGTCTTCAGCTGAGTGTTCCAAGCCAAGTCCTCTACTAGACTCTCTGTCAAAACAGTGATCTGTCTCCCTGCTCCAAGTAGCTGACACACACACTGAAAGAATTGATAAGACTGTAGTATACTGGAATTAACTGGAAACAACTGAAATGAGACTGGAATAAAAGTCATTATATGTTAATTACCCAAACTTGTGCTGAATAGGTGCCAGTCTCTCCTTTACGGGTCAAGTCTTTTATACTTTTCAGAATGAATTTTGCAAACATGGTAGTTCAGTTAATAATGCTTTATTAGAGGTTCACAATATCCAAATGTGGTCTTCGTCAACAGTGCTGATAAATATAGCAGTTTGTAAAATGCTGTATTGCTGGTTACTAAATATATCCAAAGTTTTTGCATGTATATTCTGAGTCTCCTGAATAATATAAACTGAAACAGTTTTTATTTGACCTGTCTTCTGTACTTAGGCTCAAGTGTCTGTATTGTAGAGACCCTTTTGCGTACAAATCCAAATGCTAACTCATATTCTGAAATGCTGGATACTTAACCTATTTTGTATGTCAGTCTGAACTAACTAACTTCCTGATTTCACTGACTGTGTCAGAAGTATATTTTAATAATACCAAAATACTGTAATGCTTTACATGCCTCTTTAGCCTTGGTTGCCTTGGTTTCCAAGCCTGGTCTTGCATGTGCCTTATCTAGCATATATTTTCCTTGAAAAAGGAACCTTCTGTATTTCTGTATTTTTTGCACATCTCATGCTTAGCCACCAAGATTGTATCTTTCCTTTCTAATCAACTGTCTTTCTCTGAAACTGAATGCATAGATGCCTGACTCTATATTTTCAGGCCTTATTCTACTTTATTCTGCTAAAGTGAATTCACTAAGAATGCACTAACTCTAACAGCTCCCCCTGAGGTCCCTGACAAAAGTTTACAAGGACCTTCTTTTGTAGTTACTTTATATTTGTATTGCTTATTACTGTAATCTGGTTTGGATATACAGACTTTAAGCCACCTTACTAATAATCTGCAGATGTGTAATAAACTTGCAATTTCAATTTTGACCACTAAGTGTCACTTGAGCATTAATGGCCTGTTTGGATTGAAATTTCTTAATTTCATGATTTAATTATAACTGGGCAATTGTTTTTCTTTATCTGATGAATAAACTTGCAATTTTAATTTTGACTGCTAGGTGTCACTTCTGCTTGGACCGAAGTCTGTTAACTTTATGATTTAATTACCATATTACCTAGAGCCATAGTCTTTAGAGTCTTTAAGTCTACGTTCTGATGTATGTGTGATATATCCAAAACCTGCACATTATTCTGAAAATCAGTGCCGTTTAATTATGTGGCTTCTAAAGCTGATTAGGCAAGGTAATTCTTTTAGCCCTGCTGTTTCAGAAATAGCAGGGAGAAAATGCCATACAAATCCTTAACCTGTTTCTATAGCAGTCTGTAGAAATGCTGAAATACTGGTTAGCAAATATATCCAAAATTTCTGCACTTATATTCTGATTCTCCTGAATAATATAAACTGAGGCAGTCTTTGACCTGTCTTCTGTACTCAGGCTTGAGTGTCTGTATTGTAGAGACCTTTTTACATATAAGTCCAAAAGCTAACTCATATTCTAAAATACTGGATATTTAATCTTTTCTGTATATCAGTCTGAAGTAACTTACTAACTTTACTCACCATGTCAGAAGTATTTCCTAATGATACCAAAACCCTGTAATGCTTTACATGGCTCTTTAGTCTTTTTGTCTTGGTTTCCAAGCCTGGTCTTGCATGTGCCTTATCTAGCATATCTTTTCCTTGAGAAAGGAACATTCTGCATTTCTGTATTTTCTGCACATATCATGCTTAGCCAACAAGATTATATCTTTCCTTTCTAATAAACATTCTCTGAAACTGAATGCATACATGTCTGCCTCTATATTTTCAGGCCTTATTCTACCTTAATGTACTATAGTGAATTCACTAAGAATGCTCTAACTCTAACACACACTCTTTGAGATTTGATTTTCACACACACACACACACACACACACACACACACACACACACACACACACACACACACACACACACACACACACACACACACCTGGCAAAGGTTGGCACAGATTTACCAGCTATGCCTATACTATAATGTAATTCCACCTCCACCAGATCACCCAAAAGCCAGCTACTCTAAGGCTCCTACAAGGGTACCCAATTATACTGAGTAAAATGAATACTAATTCAAACAGTAGAGTTTGACCAATGCAGCAAGGCTTTCAGGATCAGCCACAGTGTCACCAAATAAATATAAGTACTCTCAAAGGTTAAAATATTCTCTAAAAGACCAGCCACAATGAAAAGTTTAAATATATTTAATAATAAATAATAAAAGAACATGAAACTACTAAATATATATTTACAATAAACACCAGAGTTTCTATCACAGCCAATATTAAAAATAACACAGGCATTCACACAGATACAGAAAAAAAAAACAGTACTTAACTAATCTCACTATATTTTCCTGACTCATCTGAAGAATTACTATTCACTGGTTACTTAGTAAATCAAGGCAAGATGAAGTGGGTGAGTGGCCTTCCTTCTTTGTCAAGTTTCAAAAACAGACTGCCCTGAGACTTCTGTCTCATCTAGTATTAAAACATATTTTCAGTGCTAGATTACAGAATGACATTACATACATTTGGTCATCTGACTCTGGTTCCCACACTACCCCCCTTTACTAGAAATTGAACCAGAATATCGAACCTGTGTGTCATAATATACACACATAGAGCTTTGGTAAGATGTGTTATAGAATCTGGAAGCTATAAAACCATTTAGAAACTTCTACCCTTCCAGGGTAGCAATTACCTCACCCTTAAGGACAATACTGTAAGAATCATAGTCTTGTTTTTTACAGATGTTTTGTCTCTGGCTGCAATTAGAATGGTAAGATACAATCTTTATGGTCTAAACCAGGTAATTTAATTTCATACTATTTTTCAAAGTTAGCTGGACTGAGATTAACTTCTTCTCTTCCAGTATCCTCTGTTTTAGTATATTCATTTCAACAGTTACAATACGGTGTGTCATACAGATGTATTTCTTTTCTGTCCAACAGGGCCCACTATTTGGTACATTTGTAACACAGATTTACAAATACATTTTCAACACAAGCACCTGTACAAATCAGTTTGATACATAAATGACATATAATTCTTTACAAAACTCCAGCTAGTTATGCTGGCATATGTTACACATCCACTACTCTACTTCTCTTGACATAGATGGCAATACCTCGCATCATCATCACACAAACAACACCAAGGGGTCTGTACTGGAAGTGCAGTTACAGGAATCCTCATCATTAATACAAAAGCAGGAAGTAAGAGAATGTATCTTAAGAAATAAAGCAGTCTTAGAGACTTCCAAGATGGCTGTACACTGATGAACAGCTTAACTTCAGCTATCCCAGTTTGAAAAAAGAAACTGAAAGACAAGGGCCAGGAAATCTATCACTTTTAGTAGATTCATTTATTGGCTAGAAAGCACACTGCCTCAATGCCAGCTAAGAAGAAACTAAGAGAGCCTCAAAAAATCAACTAGAAAAGTTGAAAAGAAAGCATTGACTGAGAAGAATCCTGCAGCTGCTCAGCAAAAAGCAGTTTAAGCTCTAGCTCTGGTGTAAGATGTGAATTCCAGTAATTTAGAGGAAAAATAAGTCAAATGTGCTCAGACCTGATTAAAGTAAACGAATCACTGAAGGATTATAAAACTCAGATAACAAAAGTCTGGAACAGTTTGAAGAAGCTTTAAACAGATATTCAGATGAGCAGATAAAACTGAAAAATTAGTTGTCAAAATGAAGAAAAGGTTGGCTGAGTATGAGACTGCTCAAGAACAGGTGTTTCAAAAAGAAGAGCACATAGAAAAAAAAATATTTTATTTTGCTGTACCAGAGAAACAGAAAGGAACAGACTGTATTAATTTTATGAAGGCACAAAATCCACAGCAGGCTCTGTTAATTAAAAGTGCACATTGTGTGTATGCTCCTTACTTGGCCATAATAAAACATCCAAGGCCTGTATTATTACAGATGAAATTCTACCAGCAAAATGATTCTGACAAAACTGCATCAGAAAGGCACAATATTAAAAGTTGGGAGACAGTAGAGTGTTTGTGGAAAATGTTTATTTACTCTATACCAAGCAGAAGTGAAACAGATTTATTCCAGCAATCAGGAAATGTCAAGAGGCATGTGTGAGAGTCAAGCTGATAGATTCAGCTGTCTTCAGAATATTTTTCCTGGTGGATCAGTCATTTTTGATGCAGATTATGCTAAAGAGGAAATACAAACATTTGTCTAACAAAAAGTGAGCCATTAAGCCAAAGAGGACTCTGCTTCTCATTATTCTGATAATAAAGCACATGGTGAGACTTTGCCAGTGAAACCTTTACCAATGTTCCAAAAGAAAATGCTTCAGAGACAGAGAAAAGCATGGGAGTTGACTAGAAGAATCTGGAGTACCTTGGAATTGAACCAGAGTCTGGAGATTGGTGAATGAGATGAACAAGAAGAAGATCAGCAACATAGCAATTAGTGAATAACTGTGAGATTACAAAGTATCATTTGTGTTTATGCAATATGGCTGTACAAGAAAAGGTGGAAAGAATGGGGTTTTGTTGACTTTGTTAAACTTGTGGGAAATGAAATGCATTTGCCTCACTTCATGTCATTAATGTTTGGAAGTAAACTAAAGGGAAGGGAAGGGAAGAGGAAGAAAACAGGTAATTGTAAGTAAAACAATGCAGTATTTCTATAAAACTTTTCATGATATAAATTGCAGTTTTATAATAAAAAAGTTTTATCATATGTGATAAAGATAAAAAGTAAACAGATGCCTTTTTTCTTTCTTTTTTTCTTCTTTTTTAATATTAAAAAAGTAGGCATTACAATGCAAAAAAAGGAAAAAAATGCTAGGAAAAAGTATATTTACATTAATTGACTGCAATCTTGGACTGTTGAGATGGGGATGGGTGCAAAAGCGCACAGATCATAATATATGTAGATATATATTTTCTCTTACTTTTGTAAAAGTGACTGTTTGAATTAAGACCCTTGGCTTAATCTAATAACAAGTTTTATGTGCAAATGAGTAAATAAGAGATAACTGAATGTGATGAAAAGTTTTCCTTTAGCAGTAAATGATTCAGCATGTCTTTAGAAACCTGCAGCTGAGGGCTACATTTTTTCTGTTTTTCTTATGTTCCCACGGAGACAAGCTGATTATAGGGCAATAAAAATGCCAAAGCATTTGTTTCTTCAAGGATAAAAGTTAATGTTTTCTGAAAGCAGGCAAGTTGTTTTTCACATCTAGGATGGGAATAAAGATGAAAAAGAACAGTCACCAATTGGTGTAAGTAGGAGCACAAGCCGCAACACACATTTTTTCATGGATAATCTTGCATGTAGGTTAGATCAGGCCTGTGTTTCAGATATCTGTTTGGGACAATTGTTCCTATTATGAGGAATAAACTTCATTATTTGAAGATGTACATAGTTTTGTATGTTTGTATTAAGTTTACAGGTTCTGTGGGTGGTTTTTCAGAGTCTTCATTAAAATAAAAAGTCTTGTAAAATATGAAATAGGTTCAAATGAAAATAAAGCAAAAACTGTATAAAGGATCAATCTGCCAAACATTAGTGGGTGCATGTATCACAAATCTAGAAATATGCATTTAAAAAGCTGACATACATAATAGTTGGAGAAAATGACTTCTTGTCATAATGGTGACAATTTCCATATTATCTTAGAAAGTGAATGGTCTCACAGGTATTGACATAAAGGAAATAATATTTAATTAATTAAGAAATAGAGAGTGCAGACCATTAGTACAACAGGCAGACTTAGATTGAACCAAATGTGAATTTGATAAAGAAAGGATTACATGATGAATATTCATCAGAATATCAGGGACGAAAGACAAGAGGACTCCTTATATTAATTGCTAGAGGAGCTCCAGTAGTGATAGAAGAGGGAAAAAAGATAATAATGGTAGTTTTGTGGTAGTAATGGGCTACTGGCAAGGGAGGAAGATTAGACTGGCATACATTTATATTCCATCTAAAACTGGTATTATGGAACTTAAGAAAATATTGGCAGAAATAATTAGCTTTCTGTAGGGAATAGTATCTATAGTTCGGGACAGGAATTTGATTTGCAAAAATGAGGATGCATTGGGGGGTTAGAATGGAAAATATAACAAAAGAGGGTACCTTTATGAAGAAATGTATGAAAATATTTGGTATGGAAGATGTGAATTCAGTAGGAGGAACTCAGAGTGAATTTGTACATTATTCTCCAAGGTACAATAACTAAGCTAGACTAGACAGAAATTATATTTCACAGGAACATGTGCATTTAATTAAGAGCTTTGACACACATCCAATAACTGTTTTAGATCATATGTCAGTAACAACCAATATGAAAATACAGGGCAATGAAGTAAAAATGAGGCACTGGTGCTTCCCCACCTTCCTTTTAAAAAGAGAGAACTTTAAGGAATGAGTAGTGAAAATTATTTCGGAGTTATTAGGGTAGATAGAAAGTACTCTAGAAGTTATAGCCAGTGACAGGGATAAAATGAAAATGGAGTTTAAAAAATATGGGAGAAATAAAAGAAGAGATATGGTAAAAAAATCAAGAGTTACTTAGAGGGGCTGACAAAGGTTAAAGTATTGCAGAATAAGGGGACTCTCACAGAACAAGAAGAAGCACAACTGCAGAATGCTAAACAGAAAATAAGGGAGGACGTGGAGAATGTGCATGATTTTACAAAGATTACTGGTAAGCAACTGTTTTTTTATAATAACTCCAGAGCAGAAAAACTTTTAGCACAGTGATTTAGACAACAGAAAGTAGAAGAGATTTTGCCAGAATTAGGGAGCCTAGAACAAGAAAATAACCAGAGATCCTCTGGAGGTATTATAGATATTTTGGAAATTGTATGAAAATTTGTATAATGCAGAATAATGGGAAATCAAGAAAAACACAAATGGAAATATTTATGGAAGACCTAAATATGCCAAGGTTAGAGGTAGCTGAGACTCAACAATTAATATTTAAGATAGAAGATGGTGAAATAAAATTGGTCATATATAACCAATCTGCAGGAAAGTTTCAGTGAATATATGGTATCCCAGTGGAAGTTTGGAAGCTAGGAGGGAAGAAAGCGATAAAGATCTAGAAAGCTTTATTTAACAGTATTTTAAAAGGAGGGAAGCACTGACATCCTGGAAAAAAATTGTGGTGGCTGTAGTACCTAAAGATGGTAAAGACCCATCAGATCCAGCTTCATACAGGCACATTTCAATTTTAAACTATGATTATAAAGTGTTTATGTCAGAATGGTTGAAAGAATGGCAAAGGTTTTGGCAAAATTGATACTGATCAATCAATGTGGTTTTGTGGAGGGGAGACAAATAGTTGAAGACATTGGTAGAACAATGATGATACCACTGTTGTTGGTGGGTCTTGATGCATAGAAAGCATTTGACAGAGTAAGGTGAGATTTTATGAATAGAGTAATGGAAGCATTTGCATTCTATGATGCATTAATACTGTTAATTAGGGGGATATATGAGGGATAAGAGGCAAAAATCAAAGTGGGAAGGTTCCTGTCTGATGAATCCTCTCTCTCCTTTATTATTTACATTATATTTAGTATCACTGAAAAAGAAAACAAGTGACTCAGAAATTCAAGGATATAATTGGTAAGGTAATCAAGAAAAGTTGGCTTTATTTGTAGACAATATTATTTTTTACCTGATGAAATCAGAAAAGGACATCTCAGCATTGTGGGACATTCAGAGACAGTTCCAAGTTTTTTTCATGATATAAGATTAATGAAGATAAAACAAAAGCTGCAGCTGTAAACTATGTGCTTACACATGAATTGGTATAGCAGTATCCATATTTATGGGGACATAATAAAATGAAGCATTTAGGAGCATGAATTAAAAAGGATTCTCTTTATGGCAGCTAAGGATGTGTGGGAAGAGACAGAACGAAAGATAATACAAAAGCTGAGAAACTGGAAGCTCTTGTCTATGGATATGGATAGCAAGATACAAGCAGTGAAACTATTTTAGTCCCTTTAGTTTTATACACAGATCAGGCATATTTTTTATCAATCAGAGGAGAAATTGTGGATAATAATAATGAGTTGAAGGAATTTATTTATGAGGAGAAAAAAGCAAGAGTAAGTGGGATAAGTTGATTGTTTCACTAGAGCTACACGGTTAATGCTCCTATAGATAACAAATGCAGGAAGCTACAATTCAAAGTAGAAATGGATGATGATGAAGCATGGGAAAATTCAAGAAATAAGGAAAGAGTGGGATTTTTGATGTAGATCCTTAAGGAGAATAACAACAGTCATGCAAAGTATTATATTCATAAAGTATCAGAAAGTATTCTAAGAACTAAGCCACCATGGGAATGGAGAAAGGAAAGTCTGCTGATAGGAATGACTGCAATTAGGGGTACAGAAAATATGCAAGAGTGGGCTGGAATTTACTGGATTAAACTGGGAAAGAAACCAAGGTATTGGAAACAAATAATTAGAAAAGGAAAGGTAATAGAATGTGAAGAGGCACAGAAGACATTTGGACTGCAGGCTAGAGACTGCCTTCTCTATCAGGGATTGATATCAGAGTACAAAGATAAAGTGAAAGGGGAATCCTAAGTGAATCACCTGCACTGGTAAACTTTTTCGTTGAATCTAGAACAGAAGTTGCTGTTAAAAATGTATAATTAGTAGAGCATATAAAATATTGCACATTGACTATAGGAATCAATCAGAAGAGATTGGAAAAGATAAGGAAAAGAGATTAGGTAAGCAATTCACAAATAAACAATGGGAGGACATTTGTTTGGCTCCCAAATATGCAACAAAGTCTAGAAGATTTAGGCCTTTTGCTTGGAAGTCTTTGCATAGGCATTTTTATACCCCAAGCAGACTACAAAGAATTCTTCCTCAGATAGATGGCAAAAGTGAGATGGGGACAAAAGAGGTAGCTGAGAGCATTTATTTTGGGAATATAATAAGTTGGCAGACTTTAAAAAATTCCCCATAGAGTATTCTGTCAGAAATACTGGGTAAGCAAATGATTTTAACTAAGAAAATTATTTTTTTAGTTGGGATTACAGGATTTCAATTGTCTAAGACTTAGTAAAGACTTGTAAAGTTTAATACTGGTGGTTGCCACAAAAAACAATTACTAGAAAATGGAAATCAAAGTGTAAACCAACAGTATTTGAAGTAATGAATATTGTAACAGAGATAAAATAATTCATAGTGGGATCTTTAGAAAAGGGTAGCTGCAAATTGCATAAAAAATGGAAATTATGGGAACAAATACATGGAGAAAAATGTTTTGGAGGAATGAGGTTTAAGAGGAGGCAGAACTGAACAATTTACTGTATGTAATGTTGGACTGATTATTTTGTATAGAAGAATATATGTTATGTATAATGTTTGTAAATGTGAACTTGTTAATATGTTTTTTTACTTTTACAAAAAATGTAAATTTACCTATGTTGCAAGTCCTAATTAAAGTTGTTAGAAAAAGAACCAAAGCAGTCCTTTGACAAAGCCATGGCAGAATTAAGTTTATAGAACATAACACCTGCAGTGTAGGTTAGATTAAGACCTCACCAGAGTCAAATAATCAGATACTAAGAGAAGAATTTCAAAAGATGCTAAATTTAGGTGTGATAGAACATTCACAAAGTGAATGGCAAAACACTATAGTGATAGTTTTTAAACCTGATGGAAGTGACTGATTTTGTGACAACTATGGTAAAACATATAGCATTTCAAAGATCGATAACTATCTCATGCCAGAGATGAAGAACTTAGAAATGAACAGTTACTAGATAACAATGTTTTGAGAAATGGATGTTGACAAATGTCATATACTCCTTTCCTAAATAATGATTCATAACAGTGCACAGTGTTATCATCTGGCTTACATGGAGAGGCTGATGGCTAAAATACTGCAGTACCATTTCTGATCTGCTGTAGCGTACCTGGATGATATGGTTATTCATTCAGTGGACTGGGAGTATTTACCTGAAGTACAGGTTGTGTTAAAATCCATAAAACAGAAAGGCTTGACTGTAAATGCTAAAAAAGGTAAACTTGGTATGGAGAAAGCCAAGTAGTTACAGTATCTTATAGGAAAAAAGGATGGTAAGACCACAACTAGATAAAATAGAAGCCATAAAAAGGGAGTGTACCCATCAATAATATAGGTGAAGATGTTTTTTCGACTAGCTGGGTAGTTTGTCTAGTTTGTGACTGTTGCTTGCCCATTGACATAACTCACAAGAGAGAAACCTCCTATCAAGGTACCATGGTCTGTTAAGGCAGTCAGAATATTTAATGAGATAAAAAGGATTTTATTTTCTGAGCTTGCATTAATGACTCTTGATTTTACTAAAAAGCTTACCCAATATATTTACATGTCAGAGGGAGGTTTGGGGCAGTGCTATCTTAAGACATGGAAGGAGAGGGCTCGCTATGTGTTGTATCAACAGAAAGTTGAGTAATACAGAGAGGAAATAGCAACTGAAAGAGATTGCCTAGATATAAAGTGGGCCTTGAAGTACTATTTTTAAGTTGGGACTTGAGATTGGTACTGGATTACATCATGTTGCAATGATTAAGTGGAAGACTGATAGTATTACAGAGTTGTGCCAGTGGGCACTATACATTAACTCTTTTCATTACACAGTAGTTCAGAGACTGAGCTTAATCAGTTTAATTGCTGATGAATAGTTTATGGCCTACAACCCATTGTTATAATTCCGACATCTCTGGTTTTGGGCTGAGTGGTAGTTGTAATATATTTGCTCAGGAAATGCATAGTACATCTTTGAATTGTGTGTTCCAATACTTTGTATTAGTTAACAATGCAGGCTGCATAAAGGGAAGTAACTCAGAAAGCAAGAAGTCAGTTTGTTATCTGAGGACTAGTAAAAAGGAAGAATCTGGAAGTGTGGAGACCCCAGCCCAGCTAATGCAAGATGTGGTGCTATACCAGGTGAAGTAATTTTGGTGCAGAGCTGAAATTAAGGCCCAGTAGAGGCCTGCAACCATGGTGTTTTAAATGCAGTCTGCTGAATGGAAGGCTGTGAGAGACTGCAAAGTTACTGAAAAAATATTGTTGTATAATTCTGTGAAGGTAAGATGTGCTGTTTATATTTGGATGTTTTGATTCAGAATATCTAAAAGCTGACATTTGCCCTTTCTTCACTGTTATGTGATAGCAGATTTGGTATATATGTTTTGCAGGGTGCAGCAGGGCTTGCTCCCCTACGTAAAATGAGTTTAATTTTTCAGTATTATAGGTATAGATATTTTGGGTTTAGATATTTTAGGTCTTAGATATTATGACATATACCCATTTGTCTAGGAACCAGCCTTATGGTTAAACTTTTGGAATTTCGAACATTTGTAATGAAGGCAAAAGTGATCGATTAGTCGTATGATTTCCTACATTACTTTGTGGAAGACTGTGATACACTGAGGAGCGAGAATTTGCCCTTTCTCCTCTGTTGTGCAATCTCAGAATTGGTATATAGAATTAGTGGAGTGAGAGGAGGAGTGGAAGGATTGATCCCCCTGTATAGGGGAATGGAGTGCATGAATTTGCACATTTGTATTCTGTATTTTTGGCTTTGGTGTTGTATATTTTCAGTATTGTGAGATTTTGGCATTCCTGTCTTGGAATTTTGGTCTTTGGGATTCTGAAAATATGGCGTTTAAAAGTAGATCTATATATCTATAGCTATATATCTATATCTATCTGTATCTTTATGTGTATATCCATATGTATGTGTGAGTGTGTGTGTGTGTGTGTGTGTGTGTGTGTGTGTGTGTGTGTGTGTGTGTGTGTGTGTGTGTGTGTGTGTGTGTTTGTGTGTGTGTGTATATATATATATATATATATATATATATATATATATATATATATATATATATATAGATATATCGATGAACTGTACCCCTCACCAGTTCTCAGTGTTTTGCTCTATTCTTCAGCTCAGTAATATAAGTATCTGTAGTATCTGTAGGATCATGAGGTTTGGTAAAGGACAAATGGTGAATAATTACATTTTTTCTGTCCTTGTGATAATTCCCTAATTTTTCTCTGATTGCTGTTATTTTGCCTTAAACACTTCTAAGGATTATTTCTATGGCAGATGCAGAAATTTAGCCCATGGTACCTTTTCAGGATCCATGTCTTATCCTCTCCCGGTAAGTAATAAATCAAAATTATGAATTGAAGGTTTTCCCATTTTTTGCTACATTTCAATGTTGTGATAGAATTCTAGTTTGTTGCAGGTAAATTAGTTTTCTATTATAATGTATACTGCTGAACTTCTAAACACATGCATTCATGAAAACAAATGCATTACTTCACATCTGCTGATTTTGTTCTCTACTTCTGCAAGCCGTTTTCCACCTCCGTGTCTGTATGCTGTCTAGATGATGAGGTAACGAGCATGTGATCTACTCTTTTGGAAGACATGCGCACCACATGGCATGCACTTATTAGCATTTAAAATATATATGCTCTATATTTTGCAAGCCTGACTATTTGTTACTGAGTATCACCATCACTGCAGAATAGTGGTTACTCATTGTCCGACCCAGAGTCTCAGAAAAGACTAGGGTTGTGCTGAATTACTGAAAATAAAATAAGTTTGACATGGGAAGTTTGGTGTCTGTAATGACATAAATTATAGAGATTGAAATGGAACAAAATACATGGATCGCTGACTAGCAGATTTTCAAATGCAATGTTGCCCGGCATTAGTGAGTATGGAGGTACTGGAAAATATATAATAATATAATATAATAAAACCGCAAGCTGTGAAAACTTAGAATTATAAAAAATAGAACTTCAATGGACTAAAAGAAAGTCAGACTGATGCTGAATGGATATTAAGCTTTCGTTCTTGTTAAGATGTAAGAACGTCCACAGAATACAGTAAAATGCAATAATCACTAGTTAAATAGGTACAATTCTAGAATGCAAATACAGTAGCCAATAAACATAAAACAGTGTTTAAAAAAATAAGGAAACTGCATTATAGTAATAATAAAAAAGCAGATCAAATGACATAACATTAATGAGTACAGTGAATAAGATGCTGAAGTCATTAGTTGTAGAGCACATTTAATATTTAAACTCTCATTCAATCCTGGAGATGGTTCAGCATTCAATAACAACTGCCATTTAAGTTCCCTCAGTTCAAGAAAAGAGTCACTGTCTCTGAAAAATGAATCAATCTGTTCTAATATAAAGAATTTGAATTTATTGAACTGTGTACAAATAATACTGTGTTTGGCAAGGACATTATTTTCATTAGAAACTCAAATTGCCCCATGTGTTCCTTAATGTGATCTGACAGCTTGTGTTTGGTTTTACCTACATAGAAACTTCCACAAGACATACAAATACCTGCATAAACTACAAAGGTCGAATGGCAATGAAAATATCTAGAAAATGAAATTGTATAGTTGCAATGAGAAAAAGTATACTTATCACCTGTAAAAGTAAAAGGACAAAAAAATGCATTTACCACAACAGTGCATGCCTATAGAGAAATTATTCATAACAGGAGAATGCAATAAAAACTGTGAGTCTCTATTTTCCACATGTGAACGAATAGTCCTAGTCTTTTTAAATGTAAAAGTAGGTGCATTTCCTAAGGCAGAACTTCTTTGTGGGGAATCAGAAATAATGTCCCAATTGCTGGAAATAATTTCCCTAATAGCAGACATGTCCTTGCAAATGGGGAAATTAAGACATCTGTTAGATGGAGAAGGTTCTTATAATACAGGGTTGGAATTCATATTTTAGAATAGGAAGGTATTTACTATGTCTAGTCTTTTATTTATTATGTCTCTTATCTTTTTTAAAGATATAATAATGTTTGGATCTATGTCAGAAGATCAAATGACTAGATTATCAAAACCAAAAAGATTGAATCTCGAAACATCTAACCGGCTTCTCCTCTAAAACCTGGTATCCAAAAAAACAGTGTTTTTGTGGTGGGCAAACTCCCCTGCACCACCATACCACCTGTGTATTGCATATATATGCCAGCTCTAGAGATTGCTTTACATTGAGGAACAGGCAGTCAAACAACCTCATAGAATACCAGCTTCCAGAGGAGAAGCCAGTTTCAAGATTTGATCTTTTTGGTGTCAAAAATCTGGCCAGTCAGTCTCCTGACATAGACACAAATATTTGCCATTATAAAGCTGGATTGCTTAAAGCCATTTTGTTTCCTACATGTCAGACCATAAGCTAATCACCCTTAACATCCACATCCGACCTCCACCCCCCCTCCCCAGTAAGGAAATCTCCATAAAAAACTTCTCCAAAGCCAACTTCATGCTACTCAAGTCAGAAGTTACAAACTTCATGACACTCATGCAGACGGGAACTGAATGTTTGACTGCTGAGTCCTACATTAAGGCACTGTATGAGCACATCCACTCATGCATGAATCATGCCATCCCATATAGAACCAAGATGCTCTCCTCCAAAAAAAGGAAGCCAATTTGGTGGTCCCCTGCCATAAACAAACTTCACAACAAAAGGAAGAAACTGTTGCAGAAAAGAGAAAGATCCCAGGATGCAAAAAACTCCCTTAACAGCCTCAGTAAGAAGCTGAGATCGCTCATAAAATTCTCCAAAGCAAGTTACGAAAATAAAATTGTCAAAGATTCCAAAGACAACCACAAGGCATTCTATAACTATGTCAAGAATCTAAATGGCAATGCTCAGATCTGCTCTAAGTTACAACAGAATGGCATTAAATATACTTATTCCAAAGATATTGCCAATATCCTGGCAGATTGATTCAGTGCCAACTTTACCCCCTCTCACCCCCTAAATGGCCCATCTCGATACCGGAAGATTGCTAAATTCTGGTAATAACTACCGCAGAGGTAAAAAACGCACTCTCCAAAGCTAAGAATACAGCATCCATTGGACCAGATGACATCCCGGGCTGTGTACTACATGAACTACAAAATGAACTGGCACCTCACCTAAGTGTCATGTTTAATCATATCCTCACCTCAGGCTTTGTGCCCACTGAGTGGCGCACAGCTACAGTTATCCCACTCCACAGTCTAACCGCCCCATCAGTCTAATGAGCCTGATCTGCAAGGCCATGGAATGTATTATCATAGAACTTATAAACAAAGACATTGGCAACCTCAAAACACTGGACCCCACCCAGTTTGGATTTGTGAAGGGCCGATCTTGTCTCCTGAACCTGATTGACTTCTTTGAATCAGTCTCCAGAGCTGTGGACAAGGGTAAGGCAGTCCATACAGCCTATCTGGACCTCGCTAAGGCCTTTGACACCATCCCCCACTCTGGAATCATAGATAAACTTACTAAGCTGAGCATTAATCCCTACGTCACTCGATGGGTTGCCAAATGGCTTACTGACAGAACTCACACTGTAAAAGTAGCTGACACCAAATCCAGCTCCAGACAAGTCACAAGTGGAGTACCTCAGGGTTCAGTCCTGGGACCTCTCTTGTTTGGCATTTACCTCTCTGAAGTACAGGCCAACACTAAGGGACTCTGGCTAACAAAGTTCACAGATGACTGCAAACTGGGAGCCATTACTGAATCCCCAAATGATGTGGATACTCTACAAAAGGGCCTTACAGAAATAGATGCTTGGTGCCAGAGCCATGGGCTCAAGCTCAAAGCCAAGAAATGTATAGTTATCCCCTTTGGGAAAAAACATGTACCCGTGAATTACCACATAGGTGGCAGTACACTAAACACCGAAAGTGTGATAAGAGACTTAGGGACACAGGTGGATAGTGGTCTCACCTTCAATAACCACATCACCACAACAGTCAGGAAATCCTTCTATGTGGCACACCTCATCACTAAGGGCTTTTCATCCAGAAAAAAGGAGGTCATTGTCCCACTGTACTCATCCCTCATTAGACCCATTATAGAATACAATGCCCCATTTGGTATGTACCTCTCAAGACATCTGCAACAACTGGAAATTCCGCAGAAATACCTCACTAAAAGAATCACAGGCTGAAAGCAGATGCCCTATGCTGACCACCTTAAAAAACTCCAGCTATACTCTGTCACATATCATCTACTCTGAGGCGATCTCTGCTTAACATACAAGTCCATGTCAAACCCAGAGCTTTTGGACATGCTACACTTAAAGAAATCCCAATCCCTCAGAGCTACACGCTCCAGGGATCTAAACCTTGTCATCACAATAAACAAAACATGCTGGAGGGATAGGTTCCTGACCCAGAGACTCCCCAGACTCTGGTATAGACTGCCCATACATGTCAAGCACAGCGCCTCTTTGGACCTCTTCAAAAGGAACCTTGATAATTGGATGGGAGAAAGGAAATTCATCCCAGGGATCACGTCAGTTGCCTTGCTAGACAGGGGTCCAGGAAAGTAAATAGTGTGGGAAGAAATAGCCAGGGAATTGTTATGGCTAGGCTTGTATAGGCCTTAGGGCCGATAGCCTAGTACCAACCTATGAACCTATGAACCTATGAACATAAAGCTATTTTATTTGCTTTCTGCAACATCTTCCAAGTTGCCCAGATAAAAATCATAGTTTGACTTATGATATAAAGCATTTCAATCACATATATCACCATGAGCTTAATCCTAGTCCAGGCCAATGTTGATTCTCACAAAGAAGTGCTCTTAGACCATCAAGCTATTCACTACTTAAATACAGTATTGTTAATGTTTCCATTTTTCACAAACTGTTCAAAACTCATTAAACACACGTGCCTGTTTTCTTGGGTAAGTTGATACCGGTAGCTTGCTTGTGTGTTGTACTGTTTGAGACTGTAGGACTTGAGCATCATGGCTAAGAGTTTCTGTTGTGAGATATAGTAGAGCATGTGCAGCCCTATCAGGACATTTTCTGAATATTAAATCAGTATTATTGATGCTTGGAAACATAATCCCCAGGATTCAGTAAACTCTATGTGGGGTTTGTGTAGAGCCTACACAGAGTGCTATCATGTACAGGAAGTAGTGCCTGTGGTGGTGGCATGCAACCAATATTAATGAAGCTCTGCATGGTTAAACAAGGTTTTGTGGTGTGCACCAGTGCATCTGGCTGCTAAATCTCTCTGAATGCGGATAGCACTTCCGCATACCACTCCAACTATACAGATTTTCTCAGACTGTCCAGATGTTTGCCACATATTTTTGGCCTGTTAAAACTGTGTTTTTTCTGGCAAATCATTGCCAACTCTGAGGACTGAAGTCAGAAAATAATGACAGACACTGGAGATTCAGATTTCATACACTTCAGAAAATTCATGCTAATGCAAAACCTGTTATTCTATTAACTAAGTTTGTAAGAAGAATATATAAAAATTGCCCCTATATTCATGCCTTTCTCCCCCCATTATGTATGGCTTAGTCCAGATGTCTTACTCTAACTGGTTGAGAGCTATGCACTTACATGTAACTTTGCTGCCTGCAACAGGTTGATTACAGGGCAGTTTTCTCTCCCATGTTCAACATATATTAGGATTATGTTTAATTAATATTGCATGTGTAATTATTTACTATTCTCTCTTTTTTTTCTGCAAGTTAGCTCGATGTGCTGCTTGCCCAAACAGTTTTGGCTATGCTTATCTTTTGCACAACTGGACCACCCATGTATCATACATGACCCAGACATCCAAAAATGGAAACTGAATGCATTCAATTAATACTGCTCTGCATTGCGCAGACCCGGTACTTGAGGCTGCAATATGCTAATACCGTAAAGTTAACAATGAATACTAATAGAGGGGACCTCATGTAAGTAATCCTGTGGACATATGTTAAGTGTCAGACTGGAGGGCAGATGGTCCTGAGTTCTAGTATAGGGTATGCAAACTTTTTTTATACTGTTGTGACATTACAGCTTATGCAAATAAAGTCTACATAGACAAGTATTGGGTCAACATTCCTGTGGCAAGATTTGTAAGTTTAAAACTAATGTACACATGGTCCAAGATTTGAATACTGCATATTTCATATACATTTTACACTTGTTCCCCATCAAATTATATTTACTTCCACTTATAATGCTGACATAGTTTTGCTGATATGACAAAATGTTAATGAATGTATAGTTCTGCTCTCCCAGTTGAATAACAGAGTTGCACAAGTGGATGGATATGAAGTAAGCTTTGAATTATATTGCTTGAGATTGTGCACCGTCTACTGTTTGATACATTTAAAAAAGCTACACTCTGCTTACCATCACGCAAACACTGTAAGCCAAGTGCGCTTTTTTGTGTGATGGTAAGCGGAGCCCAGCTTTTTCAAATGTATCAAAATGCAGACAGTGCACACTCTCAGTAAGTGCAATTGGCAGGAAACATACAATTTCAAGTGGAATTGGTAGGAAATGCACATTAGACATTCAGCTTTATCTTGTGTAGACATGGATGGTGTCATTGGAGAGGATGAATGCTTCCGGGCTCAATGCTGTGGTGTTCAAGAGTCCAAGGTCTGTGTTGGGCTCCTGGTTAAGGATCATGGCCACAAACTTGAATCCAAAACTCCAGAACAATTGAACAGAAATGGAAGCCAGCCACCAGAACAGTTAAAAATCACAGAACTTTATTAACTTGCTAAAAGTAGTATACAATGTTAAGCGCTTTCTTCCCTCAATGAATAGGGACTTCCTCAGAACAAAATAATGTATACACGCATAATTAGAAAAACCCAGCCTTAAATAATGATCCCTTAACAAGGGACCAATTAAATGTTTGAAAACTTTAAAAATTTAAAGAAATATGCCACATTAAAATCCATGAATAAACTACTTACACTGCTAAAACACAAAAGTAATACAAATGAAAAACAATTGCCCCATTAGTACCCTAAAGGTAATCAATGTTTGATCCAAGCATCAATCTAAAAAATCCAGTAATTATGTGTGTATAAGTTATTTTGTTCTCAGGAAGTCCCAGAGATGTGTATGTGTGCATTGCATTTAGTAATCGTAAATATTAAAGCTGAATATGGTTAAAACTGGTAACCATAATGCATTTTATCTTTTTTTTTCTCTCTTGCCACAGCTGCAGAGGAGAGGGCCTAGAATGTGAGGTCCCACACCAGGTGACTGGCCAGGATGAGAGAAGCATGTGGTATGTAAGCATAATTATATAAAGTATTGTTATTGCAGCCTTAACAGTTAAAGATGGATTACTTGTTATATCATACAGTGGTATAAAATTGGGAATGCATATGTGAACTTTAAAAGCAAGAATGCATGCATTAATCTGTAGCATAGCTCTCAACTGTCCATATTTTTGCAGAATATCCTGATTTATGGCTCACTGTTTTGGTCTGTTCATCGTAAGATTTATGGTTATCTGTCAAATAAATGATATTGAAGTCACTAAATAATGTGTGTCAAAATGTGTGTTAACACAAATCCTATGCAACTTTCCATGTGTGCAAGAGCAATATTTAAAATATGTTCCAGATATCATGCTCTGAAAGGTTGAGAGGTACGGTCTGTAACACAAAGCAACAGTTGCACATTCTCCGATAACAGTGAACATGAAAATATAAAGTGTAAAAGGAAAGAATGCTTGCATTATGCTTTATTGCAAAGGAAAAGTAGAGTATTACAGTAGTCACTAGTTGTGGGTTCAAATACCATCTCCCCAATATAAAACTCAGTTATTTACAATACTGTTTTAAGTTTTTATCAATAAAAACACAGTAGTGAAACATATTCATCATTATAGCATTTTAAATTCAGACCTTTATACCCGTCACTTGAATGGCCTGCTGTCAAGTGTAATCAGTCTACAAGGATCATGCAGATGTGCAATATATGCACCCATGAATGATTGCTGGATGCGATATTATCTGTACTATAGTGTGTATATCTTAGGAACAGGGTAGTATTTAAAGTAATAACGAAATTTCTTAGCATTTGGTACTGTTAAATGTAAAATGTAACAGAATAGAGTAATTTAACTGTAGAAAGCTTTGTGCATTATTTGTGAAGTTACTAATGTTCTGCTGTTTTACTCAACCCCCCACCCCTTCTCTTTGTTTGTTTTTTATGGATTTCTTATTTTTTATTATTATTTTTATTGTTATTATTTTATTATATATAATTATAGGTTTCATTATTATTTTTATTATTTCTTATGTTTTGTTTATGTATAATTTTATATTGCTTTGTTGTTTATTACTTTTTCGTTTATTATTTATCATTGTGTATGTAATTATATTATTTAATATTGCTATAATAATTTATTCTATTATTGTTTTTTTAATTTTATTTTCATTTTTTTGGTTTATGTTTTATTTCATTATTGTTTTTTTTTTAATTTTATTTGTTATTACTACAGCACAGCCAGGTAGGCCAGTTCCCCATGATCTGCCTACACTTGCTCCACCGACTGAAGCACCAAGGCCCAGCACTTCTGGGCTGCAGCCTGACAGCACCTCCACTGGTGCTCCTGCTCTACCAGGACCCTCAGGTAGTTCAGCTGCATAGGCTAGGCCTGTGGTCTTCTCTGGCAGCAGAGATAAAGGGAGTGCATTCATCGCCCGAGCAGAGTAGCCAGGTATGGTGTATAGGCTTGTTCACCAGACCATAAGCACATGCCTATGCCAGATGGAGCACCACATTTCCATCCTGGTTCAACAAACTGGCCATAGGCACAGACGTCAGCCACTGCAGCCAGTGGCACAGTGATGAAACAGTGATGACAATCCAATGGCTGAGGACTGGAGTCACCCTGTTACAATGCCTGATGTTTGTGGGACCTCGATCTCCCCATTCTCACCCCAGCCATGATGCTCACCCCCCTCTTGTGTCCTTCACCTACCCTGTCTCTAGTCTTGTGTGTCTTACCTATCAGCAAATGCTTCCTCTCCTTCCCAACTTGCCTGCCCCAGACATGGACATACCGATGTCCCTTCCCCAACATTCCACTCTCTCTCCTTAAAAAAAAAAAAGGCAGCTGTCCCAAAAAAATATTGTCCCATACATAGCTCTCCATTTCACATGTGTCTACTTCACACATTTAATTTGGTCCAATTGGCTTCACAATGCAATTATGTTGTTGTCACCCCTCTCTCTAGAGGTGACAGTCCAAATTCAGATAAGATCATGTACATGTGCTCATTTGTTACTGTTGAAGAAATGGATAGTAATGGTTCTTTCCTACATCCCTCATGCACATTCCTGCCCTCCTTTCACTTTGGTTTTCACTGTGCTTGTTCCCCATTTCACCACTTTCCTATCACCCCATTTCTTTCTTTAAAGAAACTATGTGCAATGATGCGCAGTGCACAGCATCTCTAAACAATGTTAAGCAGCAGTAGTATCAGTGAATGTATGTAAAAGTATAATACACAGTTGTAAAAATTATGCTAACACCCCATTTCAAGCCCATTGCTATCTGCCTTCATCACCAATGCATTAACCTGTCCCACCACAGAGTTAGTTAATTAGCAGATGTATTTTATACAGTCACTGCTAATTGTCACATATTCTCAATAAAGCGTGTTTGTGTGATGCTGCACTTCATGCAGTATCACTCAGAGAGGCTAATAAAATATTAATTTAATAATAGGAACGTACCTATCAACCTATTAGAGCAATAAATCTGGATAAAGCCATACATAATGGGGACAAAAGCACATAAATGAAGGCACACGTTTTAAATATTGCTGTTACAAACTTAGAAAGATGATAGAATAGCAGGTATTGCATGATTATTATTTTTACTATTAATTATTATGATTATTGTATAACACAATTTATGGAGAAACAGATCAATCATACAAGGAAGAATCTGTGGACATTATGCAAAAATCTGTACAGTTGAGTGAAATGAAGAGGAATGACAATATTACTGAAATGTATTCCCTATACCTGCATTGCAAAACAATTGCATGTGGACCAAGAAAGGTAAGTAGCACTACTTGAAGTCAGTTACTACCTGCAGCCAAAGATTTACTTAAGTAGTGGGTATATGCAACAGCAGTTTAGTGTGCAATTATCTAGTCAATGTGTAAAATACACCTGCTACTCAACTGACTCTGTAGCACCATCTGTTAAATGCATTGGTTCAGATGATACTGGGTTCAAATACAGGTGCATTTTCAAGCACTTTTATGTGTACATCAAGATTATGAATTGTGTAACTTATGAATCTGTGTCATCAGCCGTTTGTGCATTCAATGGAGTAATAATGACATATTTGCTGCTACATGGTAGTGGTATATAAATAAAGGTTTATATAGCCAATAGTACTCCATTTTATCATTGCTAAGTGATGCTGCACATTGCACACCATTGCGCAAAAATTCTTTAAAGAAAATAAATGGTGAGACAGGAAAGTAATGAAAAGGGGGAGCAAACAGGTGGAAAAACAAAGTGAAATGAAGGCAGGAATATGCAGAAAGGGTGTAGGGAAGAACCATTGCTATCCATTTCTTCTACAGTAACAAATGAACATATGTACAGAATCTTAGCTGAATTTGGACTGTCACCTCCAGAGAGAAGGGTGACAGCAACATAATTGTTGTGAGGCCAATTAGACCAATGTAAGTGTGTCAAGTAGACACATGGGAGAAATAGAGAGCTATGTATGGGATAATTTTTTTTGGGGGGGGACAAGTGCCCCCCCCCCTTTTTAAGGAGAGAATGGAACATTGGGGAAGGGACATAGGCATGTCTGGGGCAGGCAAGTTGGGATGGTGAGGAATCATTTGCTGACAGACAAGGCATAAAAGACAAGAGACATGGTTGGTGAAGGACACAAGAGGTGGGGAACACCATGGCTGGGGTGAGAGTGGGGAGTTTGCGAACTTATGGATGTCAAGTTTGGTGACAGTGAGAATTGAATCCTCACCCACTGGACTGCCACCACTTTCACCTCACTGTATTGATGGATGCAGTGTCTGACATCTATGTGTCCCTGTGTTACTCAGGATGATGATAGAGAGAAGTGTCTCTACTCAGAGTAGGCGTGCACCAATTGTATGGACCACAATCTTATGCACCAGAACTGGCAGTTCAGTTTGGGTGACAAAATCATCCCCTCTGCCTCTCCTCCCAGAGGGAACCACAGGCCTATCCTCTGGGGCATAACTACCTGAGGGTCTCCTGGGGGGGGGGGGTTCCTTCAGGCTGCAATCCAGAAGTGCTGACCCTTGGTTCTGTAGCCAGTGTAGCGAGTGTAGGAGGATCATGGGGATCTGGCTTACCCTGCTGTGCTGTAGTAATAACATAAATAAAATTAAAATTCAGTAATGAAATAAAACATAACCCCAAAAATAGAAATAATAAAATTTAAAAAAATTAAACAATAATATAATAAATTATTATAAAAATAATAACTAATATAATTGCAAACACAATGATAAAGAAATGAAAATGTATTTAACAACAAAGCAATATAAAATTATACATAATAAATAAAACATAAGTGATAATAATAAAAATAAGATATATACATAATAAAATAATAATAATAATAATAATAATAATAATAATAATAATAATAATAATAATAAATCCATAAAAAACAAAGAGAAGGGTGGGGTGAGAGAAAAGAAGGAGGGCATTAGTAACTTCACAGATAATATACAAAGCTTTCTACAATTAATTTACTCTATTCTGTTACATTTTACTTTTAACAGTACCAACTGCTAACAAATTTCTTTATTACTTTGAATATTACCCTGTTCCTAACACATACACACAATAGTACAGATCATATCACATCCAGCAATCATTCATGGGTGCATATATTGCACATATGCATGTCCCATGTAGACTGATTACACTTGACAGCAGGACATTCAAGCCACAGATATAGAGGTCTGAACTTAAAATGCTATCATGATGAATATGTAACAGTACTGTATTATTACTGATGAAAACCTAAAACAGTATTGCAAACAAGTTTTATATTTGTGGAGTGTGGTATTTGAACCCACAACCAGTGATTGCTGTAATACTCTATGTTTTCTTTGCAATATAGCATAATGCAAGCACTCTTTCTTTTTACACTTTATAGATTCATGTTCAGTGTTACCTGAGAATGTGCAACTGTTGCTTTGTGTTACAGACCATACCTCTCAAACTTTTAGAGTAGGATATCTGGACAGATCATACAATAATGGGGGTACAATGACCCATAAATAGGAACACGTTTTAAATGTTGCTCTTAGACTCATGGAAAGTTGCATAGGATTTGTGTTAACATACATTTTGACACTTTTGCATGTCCCAGTTATAATGATAACAATCTTCAGCAGGCTATTGTTGCCCTTGGTTTATAGTTCTTAAGTTAAATTTCAATACTGATGTCAACTTAAACAGTATTGTATTGTGAGAAGTGTGTTTTCTGAACAGACAACTCCTGTCTACTTTGTAATACTGTACTGTTGTTTTATCTTACATACTAATGCATGCATACTTTTCCTTTACAATTGACAACTGCATACTCAATGTGATACAAGTGTTTAACACAATAAGCTGCATTTACTCATAATGCTACAATACCAGTATTGTTTCGATACATATATACCACGTGTGTCTTTCATCCATGCCAGTCTTTCTTCATAAGTTCACAGATTCTGTAATCTATTACCATTAACTGTGAAAAAAGCAGAACACAAGAGAATACCATTAAGAACACCAATCCTGAAGAAATGCAGCTGCTAACTCTTAAAAGCAGTTCCTGTAAGTGATACTTACACATCTGTGGAGTGCCACCAGTCTGACATTCCTCAATCCAATGATCAAGGGTATCCCTCTTTCTCTCCTGAGAACTCAGTACTGATTCCTACACTGTTCTCCAGTATGGGGGATACTGGTAGCACTGGACAAATCCTGGGTCAAACTATATGATATGTGGCAAACATCACAGCTGTAAAAGAAGTTTGCTTGGGGGGGACATCCCACAGGGCCATTTACTGTGAGGTGCTGGCTATGCCCTGGAACCATGGATGATGACATCCATCAGAAATGCACACACACCCACAGAAGAATATGCAAGAATCTTGAATGATGTACCAGTATTCCACTGAGGTAGGACTGCGTGAATGTTTCATGACTGAGGCCTACTAATAACAAATAGACACATATTAGTAAAATAAGTGTCTGTAGTCACATGTTAATTTAATTTCTGTACAAATCCACCACTATTTACTTGCATACTGTACCAAGGATATGTCATAATACTCTTCAAGAACACAGTCTAGGTTCAGGACTTACCTTGCAAATGTAGCAGTTGACACACTTTCAGTTCAGGGCTGACTATGTCTGATGCAAGCAGTATCAGCCAATACATGTATAGGTACAGGTTGTGTGAGTTGCCTGGCATCAGTTTTAACATATGTATGTGAGTAGGAGAAAGCTATTAGTCCCTAGGTACCTAAATGGTCAGTGAATGTGCTATGCATTCTCTTAGCCAAAGCAAGGGCATTCTGAGAATGCCTGTGTCTGTCTACAGGGCCAGCGGCTGGGGGTTCCTGCTCTGAGTCCTCCTGTGACTGTGGCTGTGGTGAGCTAGGTGTTGGTTGAGGGGTGTATGTCCCTCCCCCTTGCTGATCCTGCTGCAGCTGTTTCCACAGGATCAGATTGTGTAGCATAGCACAAACTGTAAATATTTGCATACATGTGCATGGATTATACTGCAAGGCTCCACCGGATATATCTAGACAATGGAACTGTGACTTCAGCAGCCCAAACACATGCTCTATGATGTTTCTAGTTTGAGCGTGTGCCTCATTATGGTATTCTTCCATGGGTGTGTGTGTGCATTTCTGATGGATGTCATCATCCATGGTTCCAGGGCATAGCCAGCACCCCACAGTAAATGCCCTGTGGGATGTCCCCCCAAGCAAACTTCTTTTACAGCTGTGATGTTTGCCACCTATGGGAGTTGTGATAACTGCCAGGGTTGCTAGCACACACATTGAAGATAATCCCCTGGGCAGTACACACGTGACAGTTGATGCTGTCTGTTCCTTGTGGTTAATGTAGATTCTATCCTGCTCACCAGGTGGTGCCTTGATGTGTACATGAGTGCAGTCCGTGGCACCCAGTACTTCCAGGTAGTGTGCTACATGATAGAACTATTGCATATTGCTGGCCCTTTCATCAGAAGAAAGGGGAAAATATATGTGTTCACTGGCATGTATAGGCATAGCATCCAGGAAATGGTGGAGTATCCAGGATGCTGATGCCTGTGACATACCCATCATGTCCCCAGCTGGTCTTTGAAAAGTACCTGTAGCTAATATTCTAAGGGCTACACATACCTTAGTTTCTACTGGGATGGGTTCCCCTTGGTTAGCTCTGGTTCTGAGGTAAGGTTGGCAGAGCTCACAGAGTTCTTGTAGCATGTCCTTGTCCATCCTGTAGTGGTCTCCGATCTCCAGCTCATATAGCACCTAGAAGGTTACCCTGAGCCTGAACACTCTTCTCCTTCTCGGCCTAGGCCTCATATCAGCAGCACCAGCAGCATCGACTTCAGCCTCTAACACATACAGATGTAGTATAGCTGCAGCAGCCCCTAGCATTGTGTCAGTTAAAATTGTCAAGTCTCTACTCCAATGATATTGAAGTATCTAGGTAAAATAAGAATGTAGGCTATGTGGATATTTATACATTTGTTGAATAGGTCCACTGTGTGGAATTGGCTAATTAAGATACAGTTCACCTGCTTAGGCTGTAATTAGCATGATTTAAAAGACCTGCTTGAGTGCTCAGTAGTGTGCTATGTCCACCTTCGCTCAGCTCCACACAGTGTCACATATATAAGGTAAGAATAAGAAAAATGCATAATTTTCATCTCTGTTTTCACGATAGTACAAAAACATGGAACATAAAATGTGCAGATAAGCCTGCATATCCTATAGTCAAACGCAGGTCCATCGACACTGTAACCCTACACATACAAGTGCTGCCACAGGATTAGTTGCATAGCAATCCTTTTATTGCTCCACGAGCATGCAAACATGTTAAGAGAAAAAAAAAATGGAAGCTGACACACCCCGCTGATGTCATCACTCACTGTTGGCATCCATTGGAAACATAAACACCGTGTAGTTCCCTACATGAAGTGAACATCCTTACAGGGTTACTGTGTTTTATGATTCAATAACACGACTGATTTTTGGCCCCATTTGCATAATGACCATGCTGTCAGCCTGAAATCTACATGGTTAGTAGCTGTGTAAGCAGGGCAACTGCACAGGAGCACAATGTTGTAAACACAAGGCAGGGTATTACTTTAGCTATGTATCTGATAGAGAACACATTATGCTTACAGTACCTTATAATACTGTTTTTTATCAGTTTAAAATATTTTAAAAGTCTGCATTATGTACATGTTTATTATTCACTTGGGATTGGGACCAAAGCTGTAGTTATGTCAGAGCAGTTAAAATGACATTTTTATTTGGCAGACTGATTTTCTAGCTTCCACAGTGTATTTAGGCCATGATATGTGGGAATTATCTTGTTAAGGTCAGTAGACTCCTGTACTTAGAAATGTTCTGCGTATACTACCAACACATACATGGAGTCTACACGGTTTCATTGTAGGTTGTTGGATCACTCTGTCACATTGATTTGCTTTATTTGCATACATTTCAGCTACTTATGCTGAAATTTGCATTCCATAAAAGTTTCCATATTTGTGCGTGAGTGCGCATGCTTGCATGCCCCTACACAGAATTTACTGAATCTAAAACTTGCCGTGGCCATGTACGCATCATGTCGCATTGCATACATGATAAAAATTATCATGTAGGCATTATTGAATTCCCATAAGTATAATAGGCATGAATTTATTTTCAAACTTTGGAAGAAGAGTGGGGGAATAAGTCTTTTTTTCTTTTTCTTTTTTTTTTAAGTAGGTAATATCTCATTACTTAACAAATTTGTGATGAACAGCCTCGGCAGGACATGGCATCATATGATAACAACAAATGATGGCTTACAGAAGTTTGATGTGGGCAGTTCAAGATATTTTACCATTTTGGTTAGGAGCATAACTAAAGATTTTAGAAATGTATTTAAAAAAACAGTAGTTACATTTTTCTGTTAAAGGAAATGACAAAACAGCATTTCAGATACCAAGAGACATCTTTCTGGCAGGACAATGTGGTTCTTAAGAAAAACATACAATGATAATAGTAGAATTAAAAAAAATTCAGATGTTTCATTACATTACCATTATTTTCATATTCACACTTAGAATTGTTTTTGGTTCTGTGACTGCCATTTAGATGTTTGTTGTTTTGTGCAAACTGTTCAGCTCTAATGTGGTAAGTAATAAAACACCACACAGCTTAAGTTTTATTAGGAGTACTACATGGACAGTATATGCAAATGCTTTCAGTCCCAGTACATAAAGGTAAATGAAAAATAATTCATAGCCATGTTCTCCACAGGAACAAAGTGCAGATGCTTCCAATTTTAAATAATGAACTGTGAAGCTGCAAAATAAAGTTCTTTTATAGACCTAAGACTCTCTTAATTTTATATGAGCTTAGTTTACAAGAGCACATGATTTGGGTTATTATCACGTGGCAGAATTATGTTTTTTCTCACACTTTGACCCAAAGGAGTTAGTGCAAAAGAGACTTATTATCCACCTTGCAAGCTGTAATAACACATACACACACACATATATATATATATATATATATATATATATATATATATATATATATATATATATATAGTTACAGAGGGCATCGCCCCCTGTGTGGGGATGGAAACATCGCTCTCTACAAAAAAAAATGATTTTGTTCCATTTGTTTGAACTTTTCTTAAAATTACATTTGGACTAATGGTCTTCATTTGAGCATCCATGCCAATTAATTTATGCTAGGCCTTTACGGACAATAGGTGCAGCTGCTACTGAAGCAGTGGGAAACATCCAGACTGCTCCTTATTCTAGTATTTCTTTCCCGGCGTGTTAAAAAAACAACAGATTAATAAAAGTTCCTAGTTCATATTAAATGTCCTATATGACACAGAATGTATCTTTTGTCTTCCAAAACCACTGCCTCACTTTCCTATATTGTAGAATAGTCCATGTTAAGGCCTCTGTACTAGTAATCAAGTTCAAGTTCACAAACGGAAGCAGGCAAGGCTGAAATTCTAGTTCACATTCTACCATAGGAAATAAGTGCCAGTGCAGTTCCTAAGTGTGCAGAGCTTCACTTCTGTTCTGAAGTATATATCTCTATATATATGCATATAAAGATTGTGGGGTGTAGAGTTACAAAAAGCTTTTCCTTGCAAAAAACATTTGCATTTATTTTTTGTGAGGTTGATTTTCTGACCAGTTGTGTACAGTGAAATGCTAGCATTTAATTTTTTTTGATGTTTTGACTTCTCGACCACTTGTATTCATTCAGATGGTTCCTGATTCACTTGTAACTCAATGGGTTAGAATGGGTCTCTTATTTGTGTATATTGCTTCTGTGCTTTAAAATCCATTCAGGAAGAATAGAGGATAATAACTTAGAAAATCACCCTGTTAAAATGTGTCTTTCATCTTTTAAGAATAAAATGTTATGCATAAAAGCAGCTACATATGTTCCAAATGAAAATAAGGCAAAATTATTTTAGCAGTAAACAATGCCAGTTCTCTTCATAGGTTCATACTAGGCTAACTGCCCTTGGGGTCCATTTTAAGTCTAGCCAATTACCCCATGTAAGAACCAATCCCTGTACCTAGTGCCTCTAAGGCATAGACCTTAACCATTATGCCAACCTCTTCACACTGAAGTTCATAAAAAGAGGCAATATTGACTTTGGCAGCCTTGCTCTCATTTTATGTGGATTTAATCCCAAATATGTGCTGTTTTCAAACTTGGGACAATCGCAAAACAACAATTGTTTATATTTAGTGGTGTTGATTGCTGCTGTGTTTCGAAAAGAAGAATTTTGAAAGTTCTAAGTAAGGGAAGAAAACAAACCTGCTGAACCTTTTTATGCAGCCTAGAAGAAATTAGCTATTTTGTGAATTATGGGTGGAACTCCAAATGTGTCTTTGTGTTCAAGTTAACTAGAGGAATATTTCAAGACTTTTGAGAATCTGACAGACCAGTCTCTTTCTTTTCCTTTCATGAACAAGGAGTAAGTGCTGCATTCCTGAGGTAGAGCAGATATGATGAAATGTCATCTATACGTGTTTATAAAATGTCTTCGTGTAAGGATGCCTACATTTTGGTCTTGAACAATTCCATCACCAGAAACCACAGTCTGCAGTAAACAAATTTATATATGTTAAGCTGAATGTATCCTCGCTGATGTTTTGCTCCAGCTGAATGTATCCTCACTGATGTTCTGCTCCAGCTGAATGTATCCTCACTGATGTTCTGCTCCAGCTGAATGTATCCTCACTGATGTTCTGCTCCAGCTGAATGTATCCTTGATGATGTTCTGCTCCAGCTGAATGTATCCTTGATGATGTCCTGCTCCAGCTGAATGTATCCTCACTGATGTTCTGCTCCAGCTGAATGTATCTTCGCTGATGTTCTGCTCCAGCTGAATGTATCCTCGCTGATGTTCTGCTCCAGCTGAATGTATCCTCGCTGATGTTCTGCTCCAGCTGAATGTATCCTCACTGATGTTCTGCTCCAGCTGAATGTATCCTCGCTGATGTTCTGCTCCAGCTGAATGTATCCTTGATGATGTTCTGCTCCAGCTGAATGTATCCTTGATGATGTTCTGCTCCAGCTGAATGTATCTTCGCTGATGTTCTGCTCCAGCTGAATGTATCCTCACTGATGTTCTGCTCCAGCTGAATGCATCCTCGCTGATGTTCTGCTCCAGCTGAATGTATCCTTGCTGATGTTCTGCTCCAGCTGAATGTATCTTCGCTGATGTTCTGCTCCAGCTGAATGTATGCTCGCTGATGTTCTGCTCCAGCTGAATGTATCCTTGCTGATGTTCTGCTCCAGCTGAATGTATCCTTGCTGATGTTCTGCTCCAGCTGAATGTATCCTCGCTGATGTTCTGCTCCAGCTGAATGTATCCTCACTGATGTTCTGCTCCAGCTGAATGTATCCTCGCTGATGTTCTGCTCCAGCTGAATGTATCCTCGCTGATGTTCTGCTCCAGCTGAATGTATCCTCACTGATGTTCTGCTCCAGCTGAATGTATCCTCGCTGATGTTCTGCTCCAGCTGAATGTATCCTCACTGATGTTCTGCTCCAGCTGAATGTATCCTCGCTGATGTTCTGCTCCAGCTGAATGTATCCTTGCTGATGTTCTGCTCCAGCTGAATGTATCTTCGCTGATGTTCTGCTCCAGCTGAATGTATGCTCGCTGATGTTCTGCTCCAGCTGAATGTATCCTCGCTGATGTTCTGCTCCAGCTGAATGTATCCTCGCTGATGTTCTGCTCCAGCTGAATGTATCCTCGCTGATGTTCTACTCCAGCTGAATGTATCCTCGCTGATGTTCTGCTCCAGCTGAATGTATCCTCGCTGATGTTCTGCTCCAGCTGAATGTATCCTCGCTGATGTTCTGCTCCAGCTGAATGTATCCTCACTGATGTTCTGCTCCAGCTGAATGTATCCTCACTGATGTTCTGCTCCAGCTGAATGTATCCTTGATGATGTTCTGCTCCAGCTGAATGTATCCTCACTGATGTTCTGCTCCAGCTGAATGTATCCTCGCTGATGTTTTGCTCCAGCTGAATGTATCCTCACTGATGTTCTGCTCCAGCTGAATGTATCCTCGCTGATGTTCTGCTCCAGCTGAATGTATCCTCGCTGATGTTCTGCTCCAGCTGAATGTATCCTCACTGATGTTCTGCTCCAGCTGAATGTATCCTCACTGATGTTCTTCCTGCTTCTGCATGAAGGCACTCCAACCTTCCTGACCTGTACTGGGTCTTGGGTTTTTAGCCCTGACTAGGATTGCAGCCTCCTCCCCACCCTAAGGAACATAGCCAATCCTCTCTGGAAATCATTCCCCTCAAGGACACAAGAAAGTTGGTTGTATACTCACTATTTGTAAGATTAAAGATACACTTTTGTTTATCAGCCCAGGTGTATATTGTAAACTCCCTAAACAGGACAGCCAGTAGCCAAACCTTTCTCTCCTCCCAACCACCACAACTTCCACTCCTATAGCCTCCTTATACTACTCCTGTGTAACCCTACCTTATTACACTGGGGATGCTACCCCTGAGAGTAGCCTGGTTGCATTACAACCATTGCCCACTAAGTGGCACCCTATTCCCTTGGTCTATTCTCCCTGCTTAGCTTTCTCCATTCTGATATTTTAATTCTCAGACTTCCACTTTCTCACCATATTTATCTGTCTGCTAGACCCAATTTACCCCGCTGTTTACATTACTTTTCTCACCTGCACAGATTACTATCTCCCTTTAAACTTACCTTAAAGTCAGCACTCCACTGATTGTTTTCCCTGTATTCAGTCCTACTCTAGCTCTACCTGCTCCGTTTGCCCTGCGGGCTCACTCCGCTCCCCTACCCTGCCCCCAAATTCCACACGCCCCCAGTACTCCTACTCTTATACTTCCCTAACCAGACCCCCCACTTAGTCAGCCCTTCCCATTAATTACTACCATCCTATCAGAACAAATCCTTTCCACAAACCCACCCCCACTCCTACCTTGATAATTTTCCATACTTCTCTATCACCCCACCCATTTTCACTAACCCATCTACCACCCCAACAACAATGTATCCACTTATTCTCACCTTATCCCAAAACCCTAAAACATATAACTACCTCATACCTCCACTTATAATACTTTATGTCTTCACCGCATATGAATTCCACTACCTACCTAACTCTCAGTATCCTTCATTTATCACAACCACTAGCATCCAAACACACACCCTGCCACCAATATTTCCCCACCTCCTCACCAATTACACTACTCCAAAACCTCTCCATCCCCTACTTTCTAATTACTTAAACCCAAGGATGAAGAACTACTGAAGATCACCAAACTCATAAGGAGTATATTACCTAACCTAATAACCAGCAGTGACATCCACCCTAACCCAGGCCCAAAGTCAACAGCTATCTCTAACCCCATAAATAGTACTCCTACCAACCTAAGAAGCTCACATAATGCCCCCAAATCATTCCTAGTCTACCAGCTAAATATCAGAAGTTTAAATAAGAAAATTCCACTATATGCACACCCTCCTAAACATGTACTCCCCTGATCTACTCTGCCTTACAGAAACGTGGCTCAAACCCACTATCCCTGATAATGAAATATTACGCCCCAACTATAACATAATAAGACTTGACCGTAAAGGTAGAAAAGGAGGCGGAGTAGCCATCCTATATAAATCCACTCTTGAGATATCCACAATTTGCACAACACCTAACATCTTCCATCTCCGAAATAATCATCTCAAAAGTACAACTTAATAAACACAAATCTATAAACATAGTATAGGCAACAACATAGCCAACTAGAAAGCACCCTTCAATGGTTATCCATGACCCACCCCCCAAGAAACAATCTTTCTCAGGGACTTCAACATCGACTGGATAACTTGTTCAGCAAACTTCCCCACCACCCATATTCACTTATATGGTTTCTCCCAGACTATTACCAACCGCACCAGAATCAACAAGCCCAACAAAAAGGAAAGCATCCTAGACTGGATCTTAATAAATAACAAACCACAGTTATACAAATTAGTCACCCTACCTGAAGACATGAGCGACCACCTCCTACCCTATATAATCAGGAAAAGGGATGACATGTCTCACCAAACCACCTTTAAAACCCCTAGGTATACAAAGAACTTTAACCTAACTAGTTTCCAGGATGATCTTAGCTCATATAAATGGGCCAATCTAAAAACACTTTCCCTTGATGAAGCAGTCTCTGAATTCAACACTAAATTCCTGGCCATCTTAGACAGGCATGCTCCCACACGTACAATCAGGACCAAAAATAAAATTGCTCCATGGCTAACCAATACTACTAGACAAAAACTTACTGTTAGAAACCTCCTGGAGAGCCACCAAATCCCCACAAGCCCACATTACATTCAAACAAATGAGAAATGAAGCAAAAAGGTCTATTCTGTTAGACAAACAAAACTACTATTTCAATTTACAGCAAAAACACCAGAATCAGCCTCATAAATTCTGGTCAGGTCTGAATAAACTGCTCCTCCCAGGTAACTCCTCTACCCCCACCCTCTCAGCTACCCTACAACTACCTCCTAAATGTGTTGCTAAAACCTTTAACACTTTCTTCACAGAAAAAGTCCAGTCCCTTGCTAATAATCTATCTCCCACCTCCTCGACTACAATCTCATCTACTTGAGAAAATATCCCCCTACTCAAATTTGATCCTATTCCCACAGACTACATTAAATCCCTACTTAAAAAACTAAAACCTACCACCCTGGCAGCTGACCAACTTCCTGCAGAGTTTCTACAAAAGGCCACTAATGGTATAGCTTACCCTATCTCCATCTTAATCAATCGCACTATCCACAAATCCTATATTCCCGCCATCTGGAAAATATCTCATATTATTCCACTTCATAAAAGGTGAAACTCCACCAAACTCTCCAATTACAGACCCATAGCCGTACTATCTCCTTTAGCCAAAACAATGGAGAAATGCATACAGAAACAACTCCTAACCCACCTTACTCAGAATACTCTCCTAGCTCCAACCCAGCATGGCTTCAGACCAGTCCATAGTGCTACCACCTCCTTTCTCTCCTTTTCTCACACTATAAATCAAAACCATAATCAGAATATGCTCTCCTGTGCCCTCTTTCTTGATTTATCTAAAGCGTTCGATATGGTAAATCACCACCTACTCCTAGACTCTTTAAAATCACTCTCCTTAGATAACCCAGCATTCAGCTGGTTCCACTCTTACCTGCGTGGCAGACAACAAACCATCCTGTGGAAAGACAACTTATCCCCCCTTCTACCTGTCACCCTTGGTGTACCCCAAGGTTCTATCCTGGATCCCCTCCTTTTCTCCATATTCATTAATGACCTATCCAAAGTTATCCCAGATGCAACTTGTGTACAGTATGCAGATGACTCTGCGCTCATCTGCACTGCCTCCACTCCCACAGATTTACAATCCCTATCCCAAATTGCTTTCAACAAAGTAGAAAACTGGCTCAATAATCGTTGTCTCCTACTGAACCAAAACAAAACCAAACTACTACTTTTCTCCCCCTCCCATAAGCTAACATTACCATTAATTACAGTCTCTTCCAACAATGTCACCATAATCACTCCCAAACCTTGCACTAAACTACTAGGGGTAATCATTGATAATAACCTGAAGTACGATGCCCATGTAGATAAAACCATAAAAATAGTAAACAAAAAAATAGGCTCCATGCATAGGATTAAGCAATTCTTAAACCCATCTGCCAGAACCACCATAGCTCGTACACATTTTCTTTTAACCTTTCTCTATGCCTCACCCATCCTCACAAATCTAACCAAATCTAACCTTAACAAAATCACTAGCTGCTATAACAATACAGCTAGATTTGCCACAGGCTCAGCCTATAGAACCCACCACTGTCAAAATCTTCACAAATTAGGCTGGCTTGAACTACCCAATCAGATTCATTATAACCAACTCATAATGATTCATAAAATCCTAAATCAACCTACCAGTACCCCCATTCTGACTAATATTATTACCCCCTACAGCAACCTAGCATCCTGCCATTCATCCAACAAACTGCTAGTACAAACCACCAAAGCCAATAACTCAGCTGGAGACTCGTTGTTTTCTAACTCGGCTGGAAAAAAATGGAACTCACTTCCAGGTGAACTAACCACCACATGCTCCTTGCCCCAATTCAAAACATCCCTAAAAATGTACATGTACAGTGACTGGCTCTGCCCATGTCTAAACCCTGACTAACCAAACAAAAATCAGAAGAAGCGAAATAAACTCATCCATGACCAGGTCTATACCCTGACTAACCCAATCACAGATCAGAATAAGCAAATATAATAGTTACCATAATAGCAGCTATAATAGTTACCAACATAACTAGATGTGTAAAATTGTTGCAAATGTTGTTCAATAAGAAATTCTGGAAGACAAAATACCCTGACCAACCTATTTAATACCAGGACAAAGGTAACCCAAACTTAGCTCACAGAGGTATATACCCTTATATCTTCTCTCCCCACCCTCACAACACACAATCCCCTCAACCATTAGACCTCTTTTATCCTACCATCAGGAAGAGAACTTACTTTTCTGCCCACACTAAATTGCTTCCTTCTTACCTACCTCCATTCGATTAACTATCATCCTTACCTTCTATCTGAAAAGCATTCTCTTTGTTACACACTGCTCAGACATGTAATTATTTCTGTATACCTAATCCATCTACCAATGACAGCTTTTGTCTAAATGATTATTTCTAACTACATGTAACCTTGACTATTACCTGTCACTGATGTTAAATGTTTGTAAACTTTTCTGTAACCACAATTTTGACTATAACCTGTCACTGATGTTGTTAAAGGTTTATAGACTTCTCTGTAAGCACCATTTGCAGTGTAAATTAATTTCAATGTGGAGCTTTTCTCCCCGGGCATCCGCTGAAAATGGATATGTATCCAGTCGGACTTTCCTGGTTAACAAATGTAAAATAAATAAATAAATAAATAAAATAAATCAGATGATATTTTCTTTCTTATGAAGCTATATATTTCATAAAATAAGACAATATTGACTTTGGCAGCCTTGTTCTCATCTAATATTTTTATGTCTATTTAACCTCGAAGCTGTGCTGTTTTCAGACTTGGGACAATTTAACACAAAATAAATCAGATGATGTTTTCTTTCCTATGAAGCTATAATAGTTACCAACATAACTAGATGTGTAAAATTGTTGCAAATGTTGTTCAATAAGAAATTCTGGAAGACAAAATCCAGAATATGTATGAGAAGGACATTACTTTGGAATGTAAGGGACACTGATATTCATTTAAAAAAAAAAAAAAAAAAAGAAATTTGATGTCCTTGCAATGAAATCAGAAAATTTTACCCATATATTTAAATTTCCAGTTGTTACAGTGATTTCATTATAATTTTCTTCTGCATCAGTATATATACTGAAACTATGACCTGCTCCACATATGTTAGTGGGAGAGAAATATCTTGCAAAGTGCATTATGGTATTATAGATTTGGTATAGGATACACATTGCTTAGTGATAAGAAATGTCCTAGAGAGTTCTGAATGGACAGTCCATTTTATTTCGTCACTGGATCGACAGCATGGATTTTCCAAAGTTACTGTAAATTCAATGTCATGCCTATACATAACCTGGTGCCATGGCTTAGGATAATGTTTTTCCTTTTAAATGTTTGTGACTTCAGAACAGATAAATCACATACTGGCATGTGATGGAAGCTCTTTTCTGGTCAGAGACTAGTGTATGTAAAAAAACATAACAGTTTATCTTGTCATTCGGGCATCTCACTAGTTACTCACCATCTCAAAGAAGTGTTTGAATGTTTCTGGAAAGTTACCTTTTGACTGTATACAGGAGTGTTTCTTTGTATGGCATCAGCATCGTTAGTTGGGAATTTAGTTTGATACCACTTGCGCTACCTTTTGATTGTGTACAGGAGTGCTTCTTTTTATGGATCAACATCAATAGCTGGGAATTTAGTTTGATAGCAGTCGCACTACATCCAGATGCATTTTGAAAGACTAATCAAAAATTTACAGCATCAAAGACTGTGTAACTTTTCTATCTTGCCTGGCTAGTTTGGAGTATTAGTTATATAACTATTCAAAATATGCATCACATATATTAACTAAAAGAAAGGATATGACTTCATGTGAGTATCTAAATGTAATATACTTAAAAAATGTTTTTCATCTAAAGTCTAAAAAAAGTTCCTTTGCATGGATAGTAGTCAGTTGGCAATACATGCTTGGTATTGCTAAATCAAAAATAGAACAGAGGTGAATGGCTTCCTGTGTCAGGTACTCATTCTGTTGTATACCAAACTAAGCTATAGAATCACAGAAAAATAAGCTGGCTGACTGTGCTTTTTTCTACAAACATGTTTGAACATATCTATACTTTTATCTGATGCAGTGATTGTGATTCATACTGCTTGTTCTTTAAAATAAAGGAACCAGTCAGAAAATTGTACATAAAGCATTGCAGTGCGGCAAAGGTGCAGTTTGAAATTATATCAGCCTCATCACCCCACATTTTTTCTGCCTTCTTCTTGACCTTTCATAATTTATTCACACAAATTTGCACTGATTTCAAATGCAGTATTATTATACAGTACTCCTTACAAGTTGCCTACCGAGTTGTATGTATTTTAAATAATTTTTGATGCATCTGATATCAACTAATACAAATATACTTAACACATCTTGCAAATAATCATGTAACAATTCTGACACTTTCTCAAACAAATATTTATATTGAATGTGGATACAATTATTAACTCTACCCTGACTTTCTAATTTTGTCTCTGTAACCTTCCTGGCTGAGCCTAAAATTGGTCCTTGTGGATCAGTGCTCGACAGCGGTGAATGAAACAAACAAATCATTAATACTAAGTACAAACAAATCAGTAAAACTAAGTACAAACAAATCAGTAAAACTGAATACATGCTAATACCAATGATAAGGGTTACTGATCTGTAAAATTGCATTTTTATTAGTTGAAATTCAAAAAATTATATCAATGATTATTACTGTAATTCAACTCATAATTAAGTTCTGTACGTTGGACAGGATTCATAGTCCAACACATTAACATGGCACAGAGGTAATAATACATAAGCAGTGTAAAAACCCATGAGAACATGAATGAGAAATACAGCAGTTAGTGTGAACATCATTCATATTTCAAAAGAGTCAGTCATGCATCAAATGCTGTAGGAGTTACTAAATGTCAACATAGCAAGTCATTTCTTAGTCAACTGAAGACTTCACTGCATGCTCTAGCTATGGAGCAACCAAGGGGGGCAGTGATTGGGATAGGCTGCCAGAAGCCTCCCACGATGATGCACTTCCACCCTGCATACCAGCCTGAGCAATAGCCTTGACTGGGACATATCAACCATAGAAAGCTGAAGAAGGAAGACAAAATTGAGAAACTTTCCATTAATGATGAGGACTTAAAGGTAATATAGTACCTTTAAATCAGAAATGGACCATAACATCCTTCTCTATCTCCAGACATTCATTCTCCTTTTTTACTTCCATTAACACTCTATCATTATTTTTTTTCTGTCTAAAACCTCACCATTTCAATATGCACGCCTTACAAAATGTTGTGCTTCTACTACAATTATTTTTGTATCTTAACTTATTTTAAAATATTTTGTGATATATATATATATATATATATATATATATATATATATATATATATATATGTGTGTGTGTGTGTGTGTGTGTGTGTGTGTGTGCGTGTGTGCGTGCGTGTGTGTGTGTGTGTGTGTGCGTGTTTGTGCGTGTGTGCATTGTGTGCATTTCAACGTATTGTAAAAAACTGTTCCTTTTTGCCTTTCTGACTAGGTTGTGCCTGAAAAGGGTAGTCTGGGTAGTAAATAAATAAAGAAAACAAAGTAATAAATAAATAAGTAAATAAATCCCACTGTGCCTGAAGTCTCTGCTGCCTTCTGGCAGCTGGCAGCATTCTCTACACCAGTGTGAAAAGTCAAGAAGAAAGAAGCCATATAGATTGATGACATGTTTAAGGGTTTCATTATCTGTGGTTAGCTAATCAATGTTGAGCTTGCCCATTATGATAGTTTCTTGCAAAATGTTTGATGAGACCCAGGAGGGAAGTTCTTCTGTAAATGTCAATATTGTTTTCGGGGATTATGCATATTCCTATGATACACAGGCTTTTATGTATATTTAGTTTGAGTGATGTTATTAGGATCGCTGAATTTTTATTTTTTTCTGTATTGAGATGGGAGAGAGACTGAGCTGTTTTTTTTATAGATGATGGCTACACTGCCACCTTTTTGTCTATTCCTGTCTAGTCTTATTGTACTATATTATGGAGAAATAATTTCCTCATCCTTGGTTTCTTGACTTGCCATGTTTCAATTATGACCAATACATCAGAGAGTTATTCAGCTCTCCAGACATGGACATCTGGCAATTGATTACAAATGCTTCTAAGGTTGGTGACATATAGGTGTAAGCCAGATATATTTTTTGAGGGTGCATATGGATTGGATGTATAGTTAGCTAGGTTTGAAGGGCCTGGGTTAGAATGTATGTAATCCCATATGTGTAGGTGGTGGAGTACAAGGGAATGTGAGTCGTGCCATTTATATTTGAATTTTTGGTGTTAAGTTTAGTTTGTTTGGTGGAAGATTCTGGGTAGCAATAATGTTTTTGAAGAGGTGTATGGTTTTTGTACTATAAAGAGAGAGATGGAGATATACCAAGTGGGAGTGCAATATATTAGGTAGCTGAAAATCTGAGTAGTGGTAATTTTTATAATTGTTAAAGGGAAATCACTGATAGGAGGTAACACTGGCTAGTAATATGAGTGGTAATAGTATGAGTAGCAGTAAGAGTATCATCTTGGCAAGCAGATTTTTTTTTTGCTAACACATACATCCTGCCCAGCCCAGCACATGATGCAGCCATTTACTGAGTACAATGCTGATGTTATGCTTTGACGGAGAGTGAAAAAATTATGAACAACTTGTTATATTTAGATACACAGAACCAACTCCCAATCACACATGTCATTTTCATTATGGACAATTCCCATACTCATCAATTACAGACACTTTCTTGAATATGCACACCTGAGATATCTGATTGCATTAAACACAGACATAGTACAGTATTCCAGCTGGCTTTACATAAATGCACACTACTTCTGCAAAGCCAGAATAATGGCTGCTTAACTTGAACAAATGACAACAGTGTAAATCACCTCTATCTGCAGATGACTCCTGTCCCCGAAAATTAAAACTGACTTTATTGAATGTATACATCTCAAATATCAGAATGTAATAAAGTTAAAATAATAATATGTGGTCACAGTAGTTAATTTTAACATCAAGCACACACACACACACACACACACACACACACACACACACACACACACACACACACACACACATATGACTGACCACTTGTATGACTATGACTGTACACTTGAGATGTTTGATAGCGCCAAATGAATGAATATATAAATGCATAAATATCTGCACACAGGAATTTATCCTATGTCAGCTCAGTGCTACCATAGTACAGTGCTAAAGCCACTGCAGCCTCCCACATATACCCCACAACCTCTTAGATCAGGAATCAATCCTAAAAATGATGGTGGGCAAAAATCAAGGACAGCAATTGTCCTTATACAAATAGAAACTCACTAGAACAACAGGCTTTGCATAAGTAAGCTTTAAGCCTCTGAAACTCAAATGTCTGTTATCATTGTTTAGTGACTGCAGTCCTCACTAATTTACCATAAAAAAGCTTTAACAAAATCTGATACAACAAAATCTGAGACATTCTGCAAAATGAGAACATTCATTCTTCCCTGGTGTTCTAGCCTCGGCTTGCTCCTTATTTATACCACTGTCATATAGACCCCATTTCACACCTTTGATCTGGTTAAGAAATAGGTTCACACACATGGCCAGAAATGGCCAATAAAGCAAACTCTATTTTTGTCCTCACCATATGCACAATGCTTGGCATCAAGCAGCAGTACTAAGTGGTGTAAATGACACTTCATCTCCTAAGGCAAAAACTGATGAATTTTCCTTTGGCTGCATTAATATATTGCCTTGTGTTAATTTGCTTAGCCCTGCTATGCAACAAAAAACAATAGTGATGGTACTATTAGGAGACAGTTATTATGATATGTATAACAGGCTTCAAGGTGTAATGTACAAGATATGTGATATTTCAGCTTTCATTATGCACACATAGTCCTTTTTTTCATAGTTTTCTGCACATCCCACACATATATATGTGCACAAACACACGCACACACACACACATTCACACACATACAAACACACACACACACACACACACACACACACACACACACACACACACACACACACACACACACACATACACACATGTACATACATGCATCCCCCCACACACGTGACCATCAGTTGCAGCCACTTGTATGACTGCGACTGTATGCTTCTGATGTATGATACCGTATAGGAATTTATCCTCACAGATAAATGTTGACAGATTACAATGTGTTAAATTACTAGATCCCCCCACATGCACCTCTCAAACTCATCATTATTTAGCAACTGTAATATTCATTGATTTGTCAGAAATTTTATAATGAAAAGACCAAAGATTTAACTAAGAGGCAACAAATCAGAGACAAAAATCAGGGACAATTAAAAGCATCTACTCCCCACGCAAACACACATGCATACATCCATACACACACACACACACACACACACACACACACACACACACACACACACATACACGCACACACGCACACATGCACACATGCTATGACTGCGACTGTGTGTTCTGATGATGTATGATACGTATAGAAATTCCTCACAGATCAATGTTGACAGATTACAATGTGTTAAATTACTAGATCCCCCACCTCTCAAACTCATCATTATTTAGCAACTGTAATATTCATTGATTTGTCAGAAATTTTATAATGAAAAGACCAAAGATTTAACTAAGAGGCAACAAATCAGAGACAAAAATCAGGGACAATTAAAAGCATCTACTCCCCACAAACACACATGCATACATCCATACACACACACACACACACACACACACACACACACACACACACACACATACACGCACACACGCACACATGCACACATGCACATACATGCATCCCCCCACATACGTGACCATCAGTTGCAGCCACTTGTATGACTGCGACTGTATGCTTCTGATGTATGATACCGTATAGGAATTTATCCTCACAGATCAATGTTGACAGATTACAATGTGTTAAATTACTAGATCCCCCCCACATGCACCTCTCAAACTCATCATTATTTAGCAACTGTAATATTCATTGATTTGTCAGAAATTTTATAATGAAAAGACCAAAGATTTAACTAAGAGGCAACAAATCAGAGACAAAAATCAAGGACAATTAAAAGCATCTACTCCCCACGCATACATACAGGCATACATCCATACACACACACACACACACACACACACACACACACACAGACGCACACACACACACACACACACACACTTAAAAATATTAAGAGAAAGGCATATTATCATATATCCCATAAAGGTGTGGAGAACTGCAATTGACAGTACAAAAAAACAGCCCCACAAATGTGTAAGAAAGCAGACATCTCTTATATTATCAAAAAGTCCAGCACACAACTATTGTAGCTTGGGATATGTAAAGCAACAAAAGGCAGCTTAATTCCCATGCTGCAGTACTACATTAGTACAATTATGTATAAATGAACAGACACTGCAACACCAGTGCTGTTGGTTGCAGTGAAACACACACGCATATTATAAATACCTATGTGCAATGATGCAGAAGTGAAAGTGAAACACACACACATATTATAAATACCTATGTGCAATGATGCAGAAGTGAAATTGAAACACACACACATATTATAAATACCTATGTGCAATGATGCAGAAGTGAAAGTGAAACACACACACATATAAATACCTACCTGCAATGATGCAGAAGTGAAAGTGAAACACACACATATAAATACCTACCTGCAATGATGCAGAAGTGAAAGTGAAACACACACACATATTATAAATACCTATGTGCAATGATGCAGAAGTGAAAGTGAAACACACACACACATATAAATACCTACCTGCAATGATGCAGAAGTGAAAGTGAAACACACACACATATAAATACCTACCTGCAATGATGCAGATGTGAAAGTGAAACACACACACATATAAATACTTACCTGCAATGATGCAGAAGTGAAAGTGAAACACACATGCATATTGTAAATACCTATGTGCAATGATGCAGAAGTGAAAGTGAAACACACACACACATATTATAAATACCCATGTGCAATGATGCAGAAGTGAAAGTGAAACACACACACATATTATAAATACCTATGTGCAATGATGCATAAGTGAAAATGAAACACACACATATAAATACCTACCTGCAATGATGTAGAAGTGAAAGTGAAACACGCACACATATTATAAATACCTATGTGCAATGATGCAGAAGTGAAAGTAAAATGGTGCCCACCATTCATAGGTTCATAGGTTCATAGGTTTATACTAGGCTATCTGCCCTAAGGCATTTATAAGCCTAGCCCAAATTATTGTGGCTTACGCCACCCCTTATATGAAAAAATACTGTGCCCATTAGTTTGTTGTGCCTCTGTCCAGCAGTGACCCAGAGATGATTCCCGGGGTAAACCTACGATCTCCCATCCACAGGTCTAGATTTCTCTTGAACAGAGTCAGCGAGGTGCTCTGCCTCACATGGACCGGGATTTTATTCCACAGCATAGGGAGTCTCTGAGTGATAAATCTATCCCTCCAGCACGTCCTATTTATATCCGTGCTAAGGTTTAAGTCGCTTGCTCTAGTGGTTTTGGTGGATTTGGATTTTTGGAGGTGGAGCATGTCCATTAATTCCGGGTTGGACATGGCCTTGTATGTCACGCACCTGTCACCCCTGAGCAGGCGGTATGCGACTGAATAGAGCTGGAGTTTCTTCAATCTGGCAGCATATGACAGATTTTGGAGTCCCTTTATCCTTTTGGTGAGGAACTTTTGGGGTCTCTCCAATTGCTGCAGATGTCGGGTGAGATACATCCCGAATGGGGCATTGTACTCGATCATTGGTCTGATAAGTGAAGAGTACAGGGAACAATGACCTCACTAGATCTGGATGTGAATCCCTTCATGATCAGGTGGGCAATGTAGAAGGTCTTTCTAACCACTTTAGCAATGTGTGTCAAAGAAAGGCCACTGTCAACCTGGGTCCCCAGGTCCCTGATAACCTCTTCTGTGCTTAGTGGATTGCCACCTATATGGTAGCTTGGGGTTACCTTGTTTTTCCCGAAGGGTATGACTATACATTTTTGGCGTTTAACTTCAGGCCATGCCTCTGGCACCAGCTATCTGTTTCCATGAGTCCCTTCTGAAGGATATCAGTGTCCGATGCACATTCCACTATCGCCCTCAGTTTGCAGTCATCTGCAAACTTTGTCAGCCAAAGTCCTCCCATGTTGGCCTGTACTTCTGAGAAGTAGATGCCAAACAATAGGGGCCAAGGACCGAGCCCTGTGGGACACCACTTGTGACCGGCTTGGAGTCTGACACAGCGCCAGCAACTCTAACCCTGTGGGTTCTGTCCTTAAGCCAGTTTGCAACCCATCTTGTGACATATGGGTTTACATTTAAGCTGGTAAGTTTTTCTACAATACCCGAGTGGGGTATTGTGTCGAAGCCTTTGCAAGGTCAAGGTAGGCTGTATGGACTGCCTTTCCCTCATCAATGGCCTTGGTGACTATTTCAAGAAGTCGACCAAGTTCAAAAGGCATGATCTTCCCTTGACAAAGCCAAACTGGGTCGGGTCCAATGTCTGCAAGTCCCCTATATCTTTGTTTATGAGCTCCATTATGATCCTCTCCATAGCTTTGCAGACTAGACTTGTTAAGCTTATGGGGCGGTAATTACCAGGGTCCGTAGAGGCGCCACCTTTGTGGAGTGGGACCACAGTTGCCGTACGCCACTCCTTGGGCACGTATCCTGTGGTAAGGCTGAGATTAAACAGCTGCCTTATGTGCGGGTTTAATTCCTCATTTAGCTCGTGTAGCACACAGCCGGGGACACCATCCGGTCCCATTGATGCTGTGTTTTTAGCTTTAGAGAGAGTTTCCAGGCCACATTCCTGTACTCAATTCAGCAACAACCATCAACAGCATACTCAACTCAAATGACATGCAATCACTTCCAGCAGCCAAACTCAGCTATCTTGTGATGTCAGATTAAATAAAAACAGAGAAACAGAAAACATCTATTACAAATAGCAGAACTCAGTAGGAGTACTTATTAGATGCAGTATAGTACACTTGAACTGTAGCAAAATCATCAGGCACCCTGTGCAGATTTCCAGAGTGGTGCCTCCTCAACTCAAAGTCGAAGAGCAAAGTAAAATGAAAGTGTTGTCCAAGTTGAAGGCCAAAATAAATAACTCTTATCTATGTTGAATACATAATGTTGGCATAATTTGTTAAGGTGTTTACCTCACAGACAAGTACGGGGTTTAGCTCTCATTAAATGAAATTGGCTTGGCTTAAAATGGTCAACAAAGGCAGCTAGCCTAGTATTTGCTTATGAACCTCTGAAACTGTAGCGAGCTGCTTGCTATTCATGTAGGAAGCAGCGTGCTACAATTAAATCACAGTACACTGAGTTCCATAGCACTTATTTTGTAACAACAAATGCACTATCTCAATTCATTTAGGAAGCCAGAACTGCACTCCACTATAATTTTCACTTACAGTTCACTCCTTATGACAAACTGCCCCTTCAGCCCATCCTAATTATGGCTTTAATGTATGCGGCAGATGACAGAAACAATACCATTTGGGCTGTCCTTGCTTAACATCTACTTTTCATAAATGAAGATATTCAGGGTGATTCATATAATCATATCAGTATCTACAGCTCACCAATGTAAAGGGTACCAATCATCCTGGACAGTAAAGCTGTCAAACCACCTTCCTGAAAGGACATGATTTTTGAATTCAAAAGCTATTTCCTGAACTGGCTGTGCAGAACTTAAAGCATAATTTTGCATTCCTTTTTATATCAGGCAGGTGAAATCAATGGATACTAGCAATGGGAGCCATCTGCACAAATGTTGGAAAGATAAAATGGCAGCCCTAAATGCAACTCTGAATCATGGGTAATGAATTCTAGCAAGTTGCAGATTCCTAATGTGCATACAAGGATAGCTTGATTAACAAGTGGGTATGCATGGCATGCTAGTGATGTGCCAATGAATGTATCTCTACCCCATGTAACTGAGCCACACATTAATACAGCTAGTGATACCAAAAGGAGAGCTCTATTTTCATTATCATTAGTAAAGTACAATTAGGAAATTAGAAAAGTGATGATTATATATGCTATACTATTCTGGATGGCAAAACCTTTATCACAGAAAAACAACCATCAGACTCATTTTAGCAGCTTTAATCACATTTTGCCACACACAAGCAGCACAGACAAAGAAGACAACCCACAAGAATTTACATACAGGTTAACATTAAGGAGATAAGACATATATATGTGCAGTATCATACATGAGTGATTATTGTCTTTTTGAATGTTCTCTGTAACTGAGTTGTTATTGGGAAAACATGAGTCGGCAAGTGTACTTATGCTACAGCACTGACTAACAGAAGTAACTTAGTGTACTCATGTACCTGTTGACATACACACCCAGAAGGAAATGTTAGCCAGCTGACACACAACAGCCAATCTCCTCACAACCAGGCAACCCTAGCCTTTGTAATATCAGTATTTGTAATACACAAGGCTCAGGCACCTGTTTACATACTCCCCTAACAAAGGATGGCCACCTACAAATGTAGGATAGCCACTTCCTCCATCCATAGTACCACAGGTATTGTGCAGAATATATGAGACCCACTGACTGGGTGGTACCAATTTCAGCATATCAGGCTATGTCCTAATGTACCAGCCTACATGGTGAAGCTGATTGTATATGCATCATTCCTGAAGATATCAACTCGGGTTCTGTCAGGAGTTCAAATGTCTTGTATCTTTAATGGTAACTAGTCAGGCATATACCCATATTGTTGGAGGCATACTGATGCTGTGAGTACACCCTTGCAACACTGCATGTGGTGACAAAGGTGGTCCTCCATCAGGCTTCCCACTGACAGATGAATGTCACTCAATGCTGTCATCTGTGCTTGTACCCCAGTATAATCTGTGGTATTTGGTGTGTGCATACCATAGGATGACCATTTCAAGTTACAAAGTCTGCACTGGCAGTGTTTGAGGTACCCTCATATCCATAACAATGGTGTAATATCCCCAATAAAGGTCCATTCATGGAGGGCCACTTTATGCCCAAGCACCATATAAGTCCCATTCCTCCAGTTTTGCTGAATATATGTCCAGGGGTCATCAGGGCATGCACTGGTTCCATGGCACTGGCCTATGAATCAAGGTCATATATTGCCTGTCCAACAACTTCCCATCACAGTTATCCCACTGCACAGTCCCATAGTGGAACATCTCACAAAAGACTGAGGAGATCACATGTGACACAGCTATCACTCTTTTCCATAAGTCTGTTTCTCTACTTACAGTGACCTGTGGTCCTCCACCTCCCTGATAGTGTAAACTGACCTGTGCCCTTGTGTCCCCAAGTAACTGTAAAATAATGAAGACTATGATCCATAACGCCCTCTTATTTGTATGGTATGAGCTGAGATCAACATGCCAAAATCCCCTAGAATCAATTTTTATACCGTCACATGACATGACGTGGCACACAAACTGTGATCTGTATTCTCCGATCTCAAGGATACTATATGCCATATTGGATGTCTGAAGTGGTTGCTCTACACACAACTCTTCCCCTGTAGGCACCACATAGAATCTATGCTGCTGCCTACAACTCCATTCAATTTTTAGTGAACTTTGTTGGCAAACCTCTAATGTTTGAGGTGGAAATGGCCAGCATGTGGCATTACAAAAATACACTAAATAGGATATATAGGAAATTATAGGAGAATGGAATGTAAAACTGAATGCACACAGGATGAAACATAGTACAGACAAGGCAGTTGTCATGAAGGCAAATAGGAGAAATTAGAAGAAGAGGAACATTGAGATAGAAGAGAAAATAGCAAATGCAGAGTTATGATATTGCTGACAACATTCTGCCAACATTTTGTGTGTTGCACCCTGTTTTTTTGCTGTGCTCTTTGCCTTTATGCTCGGGCACAAGCACTCATGTCATTTTGCACCTGACAACCTATGAATTGTGATTTGCTTTCCCCTATACACATTTGCATTATCATTATACACTTATTAAACTAAGCTTCCTTATTTGCATACCATAATTTGTACAGTTGTTTTTTTTTGCACATTTTCGTCCATTGTCACACAGCAATACATGGTGTTATGAATTTCTAGCTAGATGTGCATTCTCATATTTGATGCAAGAAGGCACTGCAAACTTCATTAAATGCCATTGACTACCCTGATGCCTTATATAAAGTTGTACACTGACAATATCATCAAAGTTTTATTTTAATTCTTTTTATTTCTAATTGACTATGTAAAAGCTGCTTGAATTCTGTATTTTGCATATGATAAATTTCTCACTGGGTCTCTGCTTTAAAGGATCTGGTTTTCCCAGCCAGACTAGCTCAGTTATAGCTACCTATCTATTATATATATATCTATCTATATCTATACATATATATATATATATATATATATATATATATATATATATATATGTGTATATATATATATATATATATATATATATATATATATATATATATACATACACATATATGAGATGTACCTCCCTGGACTATATGAAGAGAGACATGATCAAGCTCGCTGAATATGTCTCCCAGGCAGGTATGTCCCTAGCTTTAAGCAGCATTCTACCATCACCCACAATGATGCCTCAATACAAATAGAAAATGATTGACTTTAACAATTGGCTTAGTTTTTGGTGTCATTCCAAGGGGATCCAGTACCTGACAGCCTGGGAAGACATGATCGACAAACCACAATGCTTTGACAGAGATGGTCTGCATCTGTCTCCCATGGGCTTCAGGTTTTTGCAAAGGCTCTTGCCTCCCCATAGTGCTTTTTTTAGACAATACCATGAGGTCAAAGCTACCAACATGAAAATTTAATCAAAAAGCAAATTAAAAGTCGTACTTCTAAACACTACATGAAACTGCACTGACTGCAAGCATTCTTAATCCTGGAAGATGCTGACATTTGTGCCGTTTTGTCACAGAAACCTGGTTCAAAGCTGTGGAGAGCACCGCAGCCATACCAGGTTACTTATTCTACTATACATTCAGACTCCAAACCACTGGCAGCAAAGCAAAAGGAGGTGGAGTTGCAATATATATAAAAGACATACACACCTTCAGGCTGGTCAGAGAGTATGACACAAAGGAGACACCCCAGGTGCAGTTAACCATTGACAAGACCCCTATTCAAATCATAGCTAGCTACAGACCCCCAACATTGACTCAAGATGCCCACTCCACCTATCTGTGCCTCTTTGAATCTATCAGGATTCAACCTTTTACCCTGATCCTGGGTAACTTTAACTATCCAGCCATAGATTGTAAGAACTACTCATGCTAAAACACAAATGCCCAGAAATACTTTGATTTTGTCAGTGCAAATGTCTTGGACCAGCTAGTCGACACCCCCACAAGAAGTGATAATATCTTGGACTTGGTATTAACCAACATGAGTAACCACTGCAGCATCCCTACAGTGTCATTCTCCCTGGTAAGATCCAACCACAGAGCGGTCATTTTCAAAGTCACCATCTCCACTGACCCCTCCTAGCTAGGGTCAAACAAAAAATACTTCTCCAAAGCTGATTACAACCTACTGAGAGAAGGTATAAACAGCTTCACAGGCCTCGTACCTCCATAAGAACTGGCATAGATGTCTAAACCTCACGAAAGTACTATACAAGCATTTATATAGCTGCATGGAATCAGAAATACCCGACAGGACAAAATCGTCCTCGTCAAGGAAGAGTAAACCTGTCTGGTGGACATCTGTAATAAATAAACTCTATAATAAAAGAAAGAAATTGCTGTGCAGAACCAAGAAGGAGCAGGTGCCTAATTGGAAGCAATCACTCCTTAACCTGAACAAGCAAATGAGAACACTAGTGAAATCCTCCAAAGCAAACTTCAAGTCCAAATTGGCCACATCTACTAAAGACAATCATAAGGCCATCTTCACATATGTCCTCAATCTGCTCAGAACTGTTGGTCAAGGACACCACATACACAAACACCATAGATACAGCCAACCTGCTGGCCGACAGGTTCAGTGAAAACTTCCCCCATCAGTAAATCAGGACATCCTCAGCACCTGCCCTCCTCTTCTTATCTCTAGGCAGCAAGTCATCACTGCTCCTCTCAAAGGCAAAAATACAGCCTCCATGGGACCCGATAACATCCCAAGCTGCATCCTGTGTGAATTCAGACAGTAACTTGCAGCACTATTTGGCACCCTATTCAACCAAAGCCTGAGTACCGGCTTCATCCCAGCCGAGTGGACAACAGCCACTGTCATCCCTTTGCACAAAGGTGGAGCATCCACTGATCCAGGAAATTTTAGAGCCATCAGCCTAACTAGCCTGATCTGCATGGCCATGGAGCAGATTATCATGGACCTCATTAACAAGGACATTGGCAACCTCCAAGCACTTGATCCCACACAGTTTGGTTTCATCAAGGGGAAATCATGCCTGTTAAATCTGGTCAACTTCTGTTAGACAGTTACCAAAGCCATGGAAGAGGGCAAGACGGTACACACCACCCAACTTGACCTGGCCAAAGCCTTCGATTCTATTCCCCACTTGGGTATAATAGATAAACTCCCTCAGCTAGGCATCAATCCATATGTTACCAGATGGGTAGCAAACTCGCTCACTGATAGAACCCACCTAGTAAAAATAGAGGAAGCCATCTCAAGCAGTAGACTCATAATGAGTGGTCTACCCCAGAGATCAGTCTTGGGCCTCTGTATTTTGAGATATACTTTTCTTAGATGCAGGCCAAAAAAAGTGGGCTATGGGTGATCAAGTTTGCAGATGACTGCAAGCTGGGTGCTGTAATCAATTCCCTTAGTGATGTGGACATCCTGCAAGAGGATCTTACCCAAACAAATGACTGGTGCCAGAAATATGACCTCAAACTGAATGACAAAAATGCATCATCATCCCCTTTGGGGAGTGATGTCCCCACAAATTATCACATTAATAACAAGGTCCTAAGCATGCAATCAGTCATGAGGGACTTGGGCACCCAAGTTGATAGCAAACTGTCTTTTGATCACCATATTGTCTCTGTTGAATGGAAAGCTTTCTACATGGCCCACCTAATTAGTAAGAGTATCTCATCCACAGACAAGGAGGTCATAACATCTCTGTATTTTTCCCTTATAAGACCCATTATTGAGTACAATGCCCCTTTTGGCATGTACTTCACAAAGCACATGCAGCAGCTGGAGACACCACAGGGGTTCCTCACAAGGAGAATCCAGGGCCTCAGACATCTAACCTACACAGATAGGCTAAAATCCTTGTCCTTCTACTCAAGCTAATACAGACTCTTCAGAGATGGTCTCTGTCTGGCATACAAAACAATCTCAGACTTTGCCTTGATGGGACTGCTGCATATCCACAAGTTAAGCTTCACTCGAGTAACCCACACACATGACCTCAACCTTGTCTGTGACATCAATAAGACTTGTTGGCAGGAAAGATTTGTGTCCCACAGACTCCCACTTCTGTAGAACAGACTCCCTCTCTGTGTCAAGCAGTGCATCTAATTAACCCTTTTTGAGCGCAACCTGGATAACTGGATGAGGAACAGAAAATACACTCCTGGGATTCCAGCTGTGTTCCTGCTGGACAGGGGCATTGGGTGCTGACTTGTCAGAACATGGGCTAAATGCTTGGCTAGGCTTTTTAGGGCCTTAGGGCCAATAGCCTTGTAACTTCTTATAATCCTATATATATCCATATATATATATATATATATATATATATATATATATATATACTACATATAAATATATATATATATATATATATATATATATATATATATATATATATACTGGGTCCATTGAGGGATGGAGCCCAGACTCTGACATAGGTAATCATCGTTCAGTTAGCAGCTCTGACACTGCAGGAGCCAGGCAAGGTGGAAGTGAAGCACAAACAATAGCAAGGAGTCGGCTACTTTTACAGTGTGGGTTCTGTCAGTAAGCCAGTTGGCAACCCATCGAATGACATAGGGGTTAATGCTCAGCTTAGTAAGTTTATCTCTGATTCCAGAGTGGGGGATGGTGTCAAAGGCTTTGGCGTGGTTCAGATAGGCTGTGTGGACCACCTTACCCTTGTCCATGGCTCTGGAGACTGATTCAAAGAAGTCAATCAGGTTCAGGAGACAATATTGACCCTTCACGAACCCAAACTGCGTGGGGTTTAATGTTGGAAGGTTGCCAGTGTCTTTGTTTATAAGTTCCATGATAATACATTCCATGGCCTTGCAGATCAGGCTCATCAGATTGATGGGGAGGTAGTTCCTGGGATCCAAGGTGGGTCTCCCCTTGTGAAGTGGGATAACTGAAGTTGTGCAACACTCAGTGGGCATGAAGCCTGAGATGAGGCTATGATTAAACACGACACTTAGGTGAGGTGCCAGTTCATTTTGTAGTTCATGTAGTACACAGCCTGAGATGTCATCTGGTCCCATTGATGCTGTATTCTTAGCTTTCGAGAGTGCGTTTTTTACCTATGTGGTCATTATTACCAGAATTTGGCAATCTTTCAGTATTGAGATGGGCACTTTAGGGGGTGAGAAGGGGTGAAGTTTTCACTGAATCAGTCTGCCAGGATATTGGCAATATCCTTGGGATCAGTATAGTTAATGCCATTCTGTTGCAGCTCAGAGCAGATGTGAGCATTGCCATTTAGATTATTGACATAGCTATAGAATGTGTTGTGGTTGTCTTTGGAATCTTTGGCAATTTTATTTTCATAACTAGCGTTGGAGGATTTTATGAGGGATCTCAGCTTCTTACTGAGGCTGGTAAGGGAGATTTTGCATCCTGGGATTTTCCTCTTTTCTGCAACAGTTTCTTCCTTTTGTTGTAAAGTTTGTTTATGGCAAGGGACCACCAGATTGGCTTCCTTTTTTTGGAGGAGTTCTATTGGGGATGGCATGATTCATGCACAATTGGATGTGCTCGTACAGTGCCTTAGTATAGGATTCAGCAGTCAAACTTTCAGTTCCCATCTGCATGGGTGTCATGAAGTTTGTCACTTCTGACTTGAGTAGCATGAAGTTGGCTTTGGAGAAGTTTTTTTATGGAGGTTTCCTTACTGGGGGGTGGGGATGGGATGTGGATGTGATTAGCTTATGGTCAGACCTGACCAACGAGGGGGTGACCATAGGTGTGGAGCATCAATTTCCCATGTTGGTAATGACCAGGTCTAGGATATTGGAGCCCCTGGTGGGATTAAGAGTTAGTTGATCCAGGGCATTGGAATTTATGAATTCCAAGAACCACTGGGCAAAGGTGTTGGTACACGGGTAGTTTTCCCAGTTAATGGCAGGATAGTTGAAATCACCCAGTATTAGGGTGTTTGGTTGTATCTTAATATTTTCCAGCATGTTTAGAAAGGTGTAGTGAGAATCTTGGGGCATGGTGGGGGATCTGTAGCAAGCTACAATTTGGATTGCAGTCTTACCTAGTGTTAGTTGCACCTGGAGAATTTCAGATGCATTGTGTTGGGCAACTATCCTGGTGTTGTGAATATCATTGATGAATATGGGCACTCCTCCACCTTTAGTGTTTTGGTCCTGGTTTGGTGGCTGAAAAGTGTGGTAAGAGTTGTAGCCTGGTATTGCAGGGGTGCTCTCTGCAGCCTCGAACCAGGTCTCAGTTACTGCACAGATATCGATGTTCTCCATTTTTAGGAATGCCTCGAGAGAGTGCATTTTGAGGTTTAGACTTCTAGCATTGAGTAGCATTACCTTCAGATTTTGCATGCTTGTACCTGTTACAGTGGTGGTTTTATCCTTTGAACGTTGCCTAAAAAAGGCACTATAGGGGTGGCAAGAGCCTTAGCCAGTAACCTGAATCCCAGGGGCAACAGGTGCAGACCATCTCTGGCAAAGCATCGTGGTTTGTCGATCGTGTCATCCCAGGCAAACAGATACTGGATCCACTTTGAATGACACCAGAAGCTTAGCCAATTGTTGAAGTCAATCATTTTGTCCTTATACTGTGGTATCATTCTGGGTGAAGGCAGGATGCTACTCAGGGCTAGGGTCATACCTGCCTGGGCCACATAATCTGAGAGCTCTTCCATGTGTCTTTTAATGTAGTCCAGGGAGGTACGTCTCAAGTCATTTACTCCAACATGGACAATGACAGAGTCATATTTGTACTTGTGGAGTGACTTGGGTGCATGCATTATGTGGCGGATCCTGGCACCTGACAGGCAGCTAACCATAATTTTCTCCTTGTTCAGCCTGGTGAGTGGGACATCAGTGTGCCTGACTATAGAGTCACCTATGACTAAAGTTTTGGGTACGTTGTCTTGCCTTAGGGGCTGTTGTTGGGTGGCACACTGGTGTTGTGAGCTATGTGAAACTTTGGTTGTGATCGGTGTTTGTTTGCATTTCAGCTTCGGAGGTCCTTGTTGAAAGGCCAGGTTAATGTTAAGGTCCTCCACATATGTGGGTTTAGTGTTGCTATGTGTGGGTGTTGGTGGTGTGGGTTTAGAAGGGTTATGTGTTGCTTGAGGTGTAGTATGGGTGTTAACCTTTTCCCCTTGACTGTCTAGCACAATCTTGGGTGGAGAGAGCTTTGCTTCCAGTTTGGCTATGTAAGTGCATCTCTCGCAGGTTGTAGTGTTGAGTGGTAGGAGGAGAAGGTTGTCTGTGCACATGAGGCAATTGCTGCATTGCCCCAGTATGCCCAGATTCACCAGGTGGACAGGAGAAATCACCCCGAAGCTGACCCTTGGACATGCCTGGTTTGATGCTTTTTTTTTTTTTTTTTTTTTGTAAAATACAAGAGCTGTTTTCCCTTATCTTAGCAAGGTACTATGCAATTATAGGCTGTTTAGTGCTTATGATTAATTTCTCTTTATTAACAAGGAGAGTTGAGTGCTTGTATCAATTTAAGACTTCCTAGTGCTTTCCAGCAGGTTTTAAAGCAAGTGCTAGTCACAGGGATGCTTAAAGGTAAGATGAAAAAAAAAATGGTTTATCCTAAACACTGCAGTGTGCACTAGAGGAGTTAGATGTGAAAGTAGGTAACTTAAGTTTTACCTGTCTAAAAAGTTAAGTTTAAGTGAAGAGTCACTATTGTTAAAATAGCAAGATAGATTGAAAGGGGGTGGTCATTTTGTATTCTGGTACTATGGAATACAGTAGTATGGCCAATACATTTAAATAGTTGAAGGGGAGTGATTTCACAAAATGATAATTTTGTGCTTACTCATACAAGCCAGTAAAAACAGAAAGAAAATTAGATATATGGTCAAATTAACATAAGGGTAAGGAAACTAGAAAGACAGTGGTGTTTAAGAAAACTACAGTAACTGGGTGGGAGGGTGAGGAAAAAATT
>NC_056729.1:106906774-106911774 GCF_019279795.1 Protopterus annectens
GCTGTTCTCTTAAGTGTCTAAGCAAATAACAGCAATACTGGAACTAAAAATGCCCCTGATTATTTAAACCTTTCTCCTTTTTACTTTTGTTGCTTTGGATAGGCATTATGATATTATACATATTACAAGAGGCATCTACTTCTGTGAAGTACAGGCCAACACTAAGGGACTCTGGCTAACAAAGTTTGCAGATGACTGCAAACTGGGAGCCATTATTGAATCCTCAAATGATGTGGATATTCTAGAAAAGGGCCTTTACAGAAACAGATGCTTGGTGCCAAAGCCATGGGCTCAAGCTCAATGCCAAGAAATATATAGTTGTCCCCTTTGGGAAAAAAACACGTACCCATGAATTACCACATAAGTGGCAGTACACTAAACACCGAAAGTGTGATAAGAGACTTAGGGACACAGATGGACAGTGATCTCACCTTCGATAACCACATTGCCACAACAGTCAGGAAATCCTTCTATGTGGCACACCTCATCACTAAGGGTTTTTTATCCAGAAAAAATTAGGTCATTGTCCCACTGTACTCATCCCTCATTAGACCCATTATAGAATACAACGCCCTGTTTGGTATGTACCTCTCAAGAGATCTGCAACAACTGGAAAGGCCACAGAAATACCTCACTAAAAGAATCACAGGCCTAAAGCAGGTGCCCTATGCTGACTGTCTAAAAAACCTCCACCTATACTCTCTCGCATATCTTCTACTCAGAGGCAATCTCTGCTTAACATAGAAGGCCATTTCAAACCCAGAGCTGTTGGACATGCTACACTTAAAGAAAACCCAATCTCTCAGAGACACACGCTCCAGGGATCTAAACCTTGTCATCACAATGAACAAAACATGCTGATGGGATAGATTCTTGACCCAGAGACTCCTCAGACTCTGGAATAGACTGCCCATACATGTCAAGCAGAGCGGCTCTTTGGTCCTCTTCAAAAGGAACTTTGATGATTGCATGGGAGATAGGAAATTCACCCAGGGATTATGTCAGTTGCCCTGCTAGACAGGGGTCCAGGTAAGTAAAAATTGTGGGAAGAAATAGCCAGGGAATTGTTATGGCTAGGCTTGTATAGGCCCTAGGGCTGATAGCCTAGTACCAACCTATGACCCTAAAAGGTGCTGTTATGCATTTCTTGGCATTGAGCTTTACACTGTGGCTTTGGAATCTGTGTCAGATCTTCCTGCAAGATGTTAGTATCATGGGGAGGGGGTTCTATGTTTGCTCCTAGCTTGCAATCATCTGCACACTTTGGAAGCCAGAAGATCTTGACATTGGCCTTTACTTCTAAAAAATGGACGCCAAAGAGGAGCAGACCCAGCACAGAGCCCTGAGGGACTCCACTGGTGAAGGCCTTCTTTGTGGAAGTGATCTTTCCAGTCCTAATTTCCTGGGCCTGTCTCCATTGAGTTACACAGGGATTTGTGCCTAATTCCATGAGATTGTTTACAATACCTGAATGCTAAAAGTTCAGGCTAGATAAAACTTTTAAGATATGTTTTGTGTTTGAATATTTTTACATTTCTTAATTATCTAATTATATTATTATGGTTAATTGATTGTTTAACATGTGACTGCTTTTAACCTACATAATAGTTTGGTTGTACTCTGTTAGTCTGATGAAGTCTCATATTTGGGAGGCGAAAGCACTTATTTTGGTTTATATATTAAACTACAATAAAGTGTGGAGTGCCATGGACAGTTTTACTGCCTTTTTTGTTCATCATTAGGAAAGATGTTAATCCTGTTTCTTCAAAAAATATCTCAGAAAACACAATGAAATGGTACTGGAACCAAGACTGACTCGGGTCTATATTAGATACGCGAACGGTGATTAATCGACCCTATGTAAGTGAAAGCTTACAATTTCGAACTGTCAGAACAGCGATTTTTTTCCTAGGGAAAAAAATCGCTGTTCCAACAAAAAAAAAAAAAAAAAACATACTTTAAACATTACATTAAGTGGGGGGCTTTGCTGTGCCCCCCACACCCCCCTACTTAAATATACCAACTCTGAAACCGCACTACAGTGCTGAAAACAGCAAAGTAATGAAGTGGCCAAGCAAATTCTTTCCCAGGGAAAGAATTTGCTTAAAAGCCGCTTCGATATTTTGCCGTTTCAGGCTTTTGAGTTCGGCCAAGATGCATTTGAAAGAATGCATCTTCGGTCTTCTAATAGGGAACCGACTGACCCTGTGGTTCTTCACTAGTCTCATTTCATGTTTCTGATATTGTGACCATCATCTTAGCCCTCTTTCTCCCATCATTCAATAAGGCATCAGTCATTTCCTACAGCTTCATTTTGCACTAGTCCCTCCAATTATACTTGCAAGTTCCCATGCGGGACCAAGTCAAAGCCATTGATGAAGTCTAGTTAAACCACTTTTACCATTACTGTCCTGTCAAGTTCTAGTATAACTCATGCATAAAAAAGGATGGCTCTGAGCACATGTTGGTTGCTGTCATGCATATTGCTACTCTATAGGAAGGCAGCCAGGATTTCCTTCAGGATTCTCTCCATGATTCTCCTTACCAATGCTGTTTAAAGTAATAGGCACCTTATTCCTTAGATTTTTCCTGCATTTTTCTTGTACAAGGGTAGAAAACATGCTACCCCCTAGCCCGCAGAGACTTTTAAAGTGGCCAATGACTTCATAAAGATCTCCATCAGAGGATATATGAGCACATTCTGGACAGATTATGGAGGCCCATTTAAAGTAGCCCATATGGTCCCTGTGCTTTATCCTTGCTAATGGTTGTCAATTACTTCTCCACGTTATCATCTCTCCACATCTTTCCTTGTGTCTGTCCACTGCTGTCAGCATTCTGTCCTACCTCCCTGTCAGTAAGGCACCGTTCTCATGCTATCCTTCATAAAGACTGAAGCAAAGTACTCACTCAGCTTGTTTTCTTTTCCTCAGTCTTCCATTAGCTCCCTCCCAACTTTATGCAGCCTGGTAAGGGCTGCCGCCCCACCTCTTTCTCTTTTGTACTAAATACCTAAACAAGCCTTTATTCTGCTTCCTGATCCCTTCCACCAGCAACCTTTCTTCTTACACCTTTGATGTCCTTGCCTCAGTTGTTGTCCTTTTGCTAGCTGTACTTGTACTGTGCCTCTACTTACTTCCACTCTCCTTTCCATATCTTGTAAGTCCTGCGTTTTGTCATAGTCACTAGCCTCCCATTAAGTGTTAACTGCATTGGCCTCCTCCATGTTGTGTCTTTTTTTAATATTCCACAAACTCTTATCCAGTGGGCCAAACTAATCTATCCCTGTCCCACTAAGGGACACTAAGGGACTCTGGCTAACAAAGTTTGCAGATGACTGCAAACTGGGAGCCATTATTGAATCCCCAAATGATGTGGATACTCTACAAAAGGGCATTACAGAAACAGATGCTTGGTGCCAGAGCCATGGGCTCAAGCTCAATGCCAAGAAATGTATTGTTATCCCCTTTGGGAAAAAAACATGTATCCATGAATTACCATATAGGTGGCAGTACACTAAACACAGAAAGTGTGATAAGAGACTTAGGGACACAGGTGGACAGTGGTCTCACCTTCGATAACCACATCGCCACAACAGTCAGGAAATCCTTCTATGTGGCACACCTCATCACGAAGGGCTTTTCATCCAGAAAGAAGGAGGTCATTGTCCCACTGTACTCATCCCTCATTAGACCCATTATAGAATACAACGCCCCATTTGGTATGTACCTCTCAAGACATCTGCAACAACTGGAAAGGCCTCAGAAATACCTCACTAAAAGAATCACAGGCCTAAAGCAGATGCCCTACGCTGACCGCCTTAAAAACTCCAGCTATACTCTGTCGCATATCGTCTACTCAGAGGCGATCTCTGCTTAACATACAAGGCCATGTCAAACCCAGAGCTGTTGGACATGCTACACTTAAAGAAATCCCAATCCCTCAGAGCTACATGCTCCAGGGATCTAAACCTTGTCATCACAATAAACAAAACATGCTGGAGGGATAGATTCCTGACCCAGAGACTCCCCAGACTCTGGAATAGATTGCCCATACATGTCAAGCAGAGTGCCTCTTTGGACCTCTTTAAGAGGAACCTTGACAATTGGATGGGAGAAAGGAAATTCACCCCAGGGATCACGTCAGTCGCCCTGCTAGACAGGGGTCCAGGAAAGTAAATAATGTGGGAAGAAATAGCCAGGGAATTGTTATGGCTAGGCTTCTATAGGCCCTAGGGCTGATAGCCTAGTACCAACCTATGAACCTATGAACCATTCCCATAGCATGTTTACTCATTCAAATTAATTGTAGGCTCCTAACTCATCTTTGACCCATCCCAAGGATCAGAAAAACTCACTCCCTTAAAAATCGCACCCCACCTTCTTTGGCTTTGTATTTTTAGATTTACCCTATTCTCCCACTGTAAATCACATTCTGGCATGTTCACTGTTGAATATGTGTGCCTTCTCTTGAACACCCATGATCCTCTCTGCCTTAAAACATCCAAAGTTCCAGCTCTTCTGTTACAGCTATGCTCTAGTCTGGATTGCTCTCTTCCATGGGGCTTGGAATATTCCATTCTGTTCCTGCAAGATTCAACTCTCTCATGAATAAAATCCTCTTCATCCCATCTTGTGCCTTGTTCTTTCTTCTAGTTTCCCATCCTTCTCCTTTGATGCATCTGGGGGTTGCTACATTGTATCAGCTCTCCAGCAAAAAATTCTTTACTCCTGCAGTGAGACTCAAGTGGACTACAGCAAGAAGATCATTAGGAGCTTATAACATCAACCCATTATATTTATTTACCAGAAAGGAAAGACTTGTTGTCATGGAAAATAATGTTTATCATTTACTGGAAATAACTTTGTCTAAAAATGGGATCACAAAACAGTGATGAGATCCTTAGAGAAAATGGATGTTGTAGAATTGTGCACATTGATTGTTCTGGAAGGAAAGACATACTTCTCAGACAAATGTGTTGTGTGTCATGGTAAAGCACT